>NC_058131.1:497264018-497272728 GCF_016433145.1 Gracilinanus agilis | reverse complement strand
TATATATATATATATATATAATATTTGCTCCATTAGAATTTATGCTCTTTGAGAATAAGTACTGTCTTTTAGTTTTTTTGTATCCCCAGCACTTAATACAGTGCTCAGCATATAGGAAAAGCTTAAAAATAAATTTTCATTTGTTTGTTTTTTTGCTGATTGACTTTATTACTGTCATTCTTGCTGTTTTAAATTTAGAGAATTAATGGTCAAATACTGTCATGGTCCTTATGATCGTCCTGACATGGCCTCTTGAAGAGATATATTAGAAATGATATACATAAAAATACTGCTGACCCTTCAACATGTTAAACTATTCCTAGGTGACCATAGAGTGAACATTCACATCCTTGATTTTACCTTTTCCAGAGCCTTTTACTTCTCAGTGAGAACTGTCAAGTACCTTGATTCTCACATTGCTTTACCACCTCCCTCACCTAAAAATACATCTAAAGAGAATGATTAGGCATATTCGATTCCTACCATTGATTGCTAAATACCATGCTGCTTTCTAAGCATGAGGTATAAAGAGAGCTATAAACTATACATGTTATACTCAGAGGGACAATTTTCTCCTTTTTTCCCCTAGATTTGTACACAGTCATTACGAGACAGGATATTGCAGTGTGGGAGGAAAAGAAGAAGAAGAAAAAAACTAAACAAGAGAACAAATCTCTCTGCCTTGTGTTTCATTTTACTTTCATAAAAGAAAAATATAAAGGTATCTTTCCCCCATTTAGCAGGCATCACAGTGTACAAAAGATGAGCACAGGAAACTTGTGGCTTACCATTAATTTACCAATTTTTTAAAACATTTTTCAGTTATGTTTCTTTTTCTGAATATCTCTATATTATAATTCTGATAAACTTCCTTCTAAGGAATGTGAAAAAATGTTATGTCTAAGTCAGTAGCTTTCATCAAAGTCTATTTGAAAGAGCTTTGGAGTATATTTTAGTCACTGCTCAGGACTGAATCTTTCTATGGCCCTATGCAACCAACACCTTTTGCTACCCTAGGACTAACTTCCAACCTACCCTCCTAGTGCAGAAATGTTACCTGCATTCTAAATACCTACCAGAGCTTCTTGGAAGTTAAATTTATCCTGTAATGTGATTTGACATTATGAGAAAATATCACTGGGTTAATGTAAAGTATTTTCAGAATCATATTTGCTCTCATCTAAAAAATGTTGAATACAAATAAATTAGCATCTGAAAATGTGATTTTCTGATTTCAGAAGATTGCTAATTAGATCACTTTATTGTTAATTTGAATATAAGTCTAGATGTGGAGATACCTATAGGAACTGTAGCTAAAATTTGGAAGGAAATATAAAGAATGATTTTTATTAGATTCTTAAAAACGTGTTTACTTCTACTTTTGTCAGAAGCCACCTGAGGTTCTTTGACTTCATTCAGGATATTGCAATTCCATTTAATAAATATTTGTTAAGAGACTGTTATATAAAAAGAACTGTCCATGGTTCTGGGGTTACAAAAGCAAAAGTGAAACAGTCCCTCCCTTCAAGAAGGATATACAATATAATAAAAACTAGGACAACATTAAGCAAATCTGTGTTATAATTTTGACTCTGTCATTAAATAAGTATGTGGCCATTTTGCTATTTACACACAAACATGTTTACACACAATGTATATGCAAACATGCATGTATGTTAGTATACTTGTGTTACTCATTCAAAACTTTAATGTAGTTTTCAACTGCAATAAGTACAAAAGCTATTTTTTTTCAAAAAATATCTTTTGAAAAGTTAAATATCTGAATCTATTAAATGTTTATGTTTTTTAATTGAGTAAGTGCTTTGTTTAAATTTTAACCAGATTGAACGCCTTTTTGTTGCATATTATGTGTGACAGTTTCTGTGTGAAACTAATATAGACCAATTTATTGGTAGAGAAGTTTCTTTTGTTTGACAACCTTAGTCACCAGATCTATCTTAATTAGACTTTTTGTTAAGAGATAAATCACACCAAAATGTTACATCTTCACCAAAATTCATTTTTTGGATGATTTTAAGGTTAGGATTATAAACACAATCCTTTTGCTTACTGAGTTCAGCTAATGAAAATTTTACAAAATTTGAAAACTGGCAAGAGAAATGTATAGTGCATGGTGGTCATTGTGTTGAATTTTAATTTATAAAAACAATAAATATTTTAAATTTAATTAATTAATCTTTCAAAGTATTCTTTTGTATGTCTGTGGCCTTTATAATTCTGGCATTATTAAGGTTTAAAACTGCACTCTGCCTTTTGTGATTACATATACATTATACACATGTATTTTATATATGTATGACTATATAGACATATATGTATCTATGTACATAAATTACTGTTTATATATATTACATATATACTGGCAGCTGGGTGACTCAGTGGATAAAGTACTATGCTTGGAGTCAAAAAGGCTCATCTTCTTGAGATCAAATCTGGCACTAATTAGTTGTATGACCCTGGGCAAATCATTTAACCTTGTTTGATTCCATTTCTTCGTCTGTAAAATAACCTGAACAAGGAAATGACAAACTACTTTAGTATCTCTGCTAAGAAAATCTCAAATGGGGTCATGAAGAGTCAGACTTATCTGAAAATGACTGAACATATATGTATATCTTTAGATCTATGTATCTGGAGAGATGACAATTGAAACCATGAGAGTTGATGGCATTCTCAATCAATGTAGTATAGAGGGAGAAGAAAACAGGGCTTAACACAAATCTTTTAGATAATCTCATGGTTAGTAGTGAGGAACTGGTTGGTTAAAGATCCTGAAAATGAGGCTGAGAAGGTAAGAAAAGGAGAAGAACCAAAATCTACAGTGTCACAAAAACCTAGAAAGGAAAGAATATTTAGGAGAAGAGAGTGATTATGGCAAAGACTGAGAACAGGTCAAGAATTGTAGACTGAGAAAAAGTCATTAAATTTGTCAATTAAGAGGTCATTATTTTTAAAAAAGAGAGAGATCATTACTAACTTTGCTGAAAGATTCTTTCAGAAAAATTTCCAATGAAGCAAAAAAAAAATCTGATGACATTTTTAAAAAGAAGAATTTAAAACTTTTATGTATTTTTGTATTTTTCTTGACTAAAATGTACAATCTAGTCCTCTGTAAAATAGAAAATAATAACACCTATACTGCTCAAAGCATTGGGTTATTGTGAGAAAATAACTTTTGGAAATATCTAAAATTGGATTATAATTATGAAGTAGTTGATCTCAAAGGTCAGAAGTATAGATTGTAGTTTCTAATCTTGGAGCTCTATAATAAAGTTATTAGGTTACGACGTAGCATTATGTAAATAGAATGGATAGAGAGATCTGCAATGGTTTTATAACATATATCAGTTATACAATCACACTGACCACAAACTTCATGGACTAAACTATAGGAGCAGTATCTCTTTGTTTAAGATGCCATGGACTTTTAAAATATGCTTGGACTTTGGATGGTGTTTGAGACCACCCAGTTATATTCTATTGGCCTCCACATAGCCATTGGAGAGTAATGCTTTTATTTAACAGTGATTAACATTGTCTGGACTAGTACCAGCTATTTAGAAGTGAAAGACTCACTGTCCCATAACTAATCCTCAAAGCCATGTACTGCCTTAGAATTGTTTAATTAATTTCATACCTGCTGTGGAGATCTTATAAGTTGTGGGGAAATAATGATTAGCAGCTGTGGTAACATGATATACTTGCTGTCATGAGATATTGTAACAGGAAGTGAATTAACCCCAAGTTACCACCAAATTTCAAGGTTAATACTCTTGTGCTTTTGGCACATTTTAGAGAATTTAGTGCATAGCATTATAACTTAAATCTGGAGAGTATCCCCATACCTGGTGTATGTATTTAAGTACCACATTGAAAGAAAACTGAGGTCAGTGTTTTTGCCCTTAAGACTTTCTCAAGCCTGTTGTATATTTTACTGTCTCAATATGAATTTTTTCTCAAAACTCACAAAATAAGAAACTAGTCTAGCACTGTAGGGAGTCAGGTACAGTATTGATGAAATGTTAACTTCCCTTTCCTCTGTTCAGTATGACTAAACCTCCAGCATATCCCTCTTTCCCTCTGAAGTATAAGGTGGTTTCTTTTATCAATAGGATATATTCTTAATTCTTAGCCACATGATCAGATCTTTAGAAGTCTTCTGTTCTACTCTAGAACTGATTGCAAGCTATATATACATACATGTATGTATACATACATGTATGTATATATATATATATCATATGTATACATAAAGTTCCTATAGTGGACATAACAGTTTACCTAGATCCTGGGAGAGATAAAATCTACATAAAACATGATACAAAAAAATCTGATAATTCACAAAATAATACTTGAAAAGCATGTTATAAGTTTACTTGGAGAATGGGATATCTTTACTGACTAAGAAAGTCTTCATGTGAGGGAAACTTAAGGAAAAACTGAAAGTCATTAGTAACTTTTTAATCAAATGGTTCTAGTGTATCAATATGTTCATTTCAGTGCTGATCAATGACCAACAAATCTAATCTCTCTGGATTTTAATTTCATTTTTCTAAATTGCTAGGTATTAGGGTTTATTTAGATCTGAGTTGTATACTTTAATTGAAGGGATTCATTCATCCAGTAAAATAATTTGACTATCTACTATTGTATATGGATCTCAATAGAATGTTTTGATTTTTTCTTTTTTCTCAAGTTCATAAAAGCAAGGAATGATTAAAACATACTTTCCCTTTCCATTTCTCCTTTCTAGATTTGTTTTAGGGATACAGTGTAGCATCATAGAATGTAATTTTGATTTGGATTTAACATGGACCTGAGTTTGAAATCACACTCTACCACTTATTAGTTATGTGAGACTTTGGCCAAAAAAATGTAATGTCACTTTGTCTTAGTTTTCCCATATATAACATAGTTTCACAAGTCGTCTATTACCTACCCTGTAGGCTACTATAAGGACACAACTTTGTGAGGAAAAAAAAACTAATATTATTTGAAATTATAATTATTTTGTTAGATGAGTATGATTTTTGCTTGTTTATCTACTAATATACAAGGCATGACAGGGAGATAAGAAAAATGATGTCAAATCAGATTATTCCCAAGGAAATTTTAAGTATTCAGGTTAACCTAGAGTAGTTTGTACTATAAAAATAAAAGAGAAAAAAGGAAAAAAAAAAACTATTTTCCTTGACTTCTTTTAAACCCTTACCTTCCATCTTAGACTCAATGCTATGTATTGGGTCCAAGGCAGAAGAGTGGTAAGGGCTAGCCAATGGGGGTTAAATGACTTGCCCAGGGTCACACAGCTAGGAAGTGTCTTAGGTCACATTTGAACCCAGGACCTCCCATCTCTAGGCCTGACTCTCAAGCCACTGAGTCACCCAGCTGCCCCTTTCCTTGACTTTTTTTTTTTTGTTGTTAAACCCTTACCTTCCGTCTTGGAGTCAATACTGTGTATTGGCTCCAAGGCAGAAGAGTGGTAAGGGTAGGCAATGGGGGTCAAGTGACTTGCCCAGGGTCACACAGCTGGGAAGTGTCTGAGGCCAGATTTGAACCTAGGACCTCCCGTCTCTAGGCCTGGCTCTCAATCCACTGAGCTACCCAGCTGCCCCCCCTTTCCTTGACTTTTAAAGAAGTTTGAATTCAGTAATTGCAACTTAACTCTATTAAAACACATGCAAATGACAAAATCACAAACTACAATGTGGCCAATATAAAGAAGATACTATGAGATATTTTAATAAGAGAATTCCTTATAGTTAGTGAAAATCAACAAATGTTTCATAGAAAAGACAATATTTCATAATGCTTACATGTGTCATAAACATAGTAGCTGTGGAGATGGAATTGAATCAATCTCAAAACCATATTAAATTCTGAAGAAAACAAAACCTTTCTATTTCCTGTATTCACATTGTTATATTTTTGATCAAGTCATAAAAAGTATTGATAGCTGGCCTTGGAACTCATAAAGACTTTGGTACAAACCTTGCCTCTGACACCTACTAGCTAGCTATGTGTCCATGGGCAAGTCCTTTAAAATCACAAAAAGACTGTAAGTTACAGAGCTTTGCTGATCTTCCTTTGTGGAGGGAGATTTTTACATGCTCACTAAAAAGAGGAAGCAACTAAGGTCTGGATTTACAACTTTTGACCAACCACATTGGGATTTGCACGTATGCCACTGGTTTTTCTTTTCTTTCTTTCTTTCTTTTTTTTTTTTTTTTTGTTTTGTTTTTTCCTTTGAGGCAATGCACATCCTACAATACAAGCTGATACTCAGGAGTCAGGTACTCCAGCAAGGACAGCTCCCCCAGATGTGATGTTTGGTAATAGAGAGAGGCTCAAATTTACTGTAACTACTATGCATTAGAAAATATCCTATGAAGTTGTTACTTATGGAAAGAACACAGACACAATGCTTAGGAACCTTTTTCACAAACTTTCCTGGGACACAGTACAAATGAGAATTTTCAGCAGGGGAAAGTGGGGCTGTTGGGAAATAAGCAATTGAATCCAAGATAAGCCTCAAAGTGATGAGGGCAAAATGTTGTGGAGAATCAAAAGTGGGCAAAGCTTTGGAGTGTTTTAAAGAAAATAAACAAGCAGGGATTTCCACTCACCTTCTCCAGTCCCCCAGGGACTGATCTGAATAACTTTCCTATTAAAGCTTTTTGACAAAGGTAACATTTACTGATTCCAAAGGAAATTCATTGCACTCATAAACTTTTCACAATTTCTTTTTCAACAAAAATTCTTTTAAATGGGCTTCAAGAAAACTGTTCCTCATCTGCTTGTATAGATTGATCCTATAGCAGAATTAGTGATTATCTTCTGTTTGGGACATTTTATTCTTTTGTGGTTGGGATAAGAGTTATATAATATGCATAATTTACTGCAGGAACCAGAAGGGGCTTGGGTTGGCAAAGGAAAGAGGCAGTTGTCAAACAAAGCGAGGTGAATTCTCTGTTCTTTGACATGAGAGTAACTACCCCTTTAAAGGTTGAGGGGGTGTGTTCTTGCCAAGAAGGGCAGATTTTTATCCTTATTTCCTTTTTGATAATAAACAAAAGTGACAAGAAAAGTGATGAAAAACACATTAAAAATAAATGGCCATAAATTGAAGCCTGATATAATGGAAAGTTTCCTGCAGTTTGAAAGTCTAATAGAAATAATACCCTATTGATCCTGGAAGGGTGAGAAGAATGAGCTGTACTCTTGGGGACTCACCAAACCAAATGTAACTTAACCTAACAAAAAGGAAAATCTTTCCAGAAAGGGCTTCTCAAATGGTCTCCAGAGTGCTTCTCTCTTCATTTGGATGACGACTGCCATCTGAGAGAAAGCAAGGACATGTGCTCTTGTCACAAGCTGAAGGCTATTTTCATAATGGTCTTTGAGGGGTAGAGTCAAGGAAATGTACAAATGGAACATATTGACATTGCCAGTAATAATCCAAATGGCACAAAGGATGAATAACTCTGTCTCTTAAACCTCCTTTAGCCATCTGCTCTATTTTATTACCTGTGACACATCCTTTTATAAATGGCACTTGTAAGGTTATAAACAAAGGCAAGTTCACTGGTTTCACATTTCCTGAAGGAAGCCCATCAATCATAGCTTGAAAAAAGTATTCGAAGTTGAGACTTTTGGCAAGTCACACTGCCCTAGGCACAGCATCCATAATTATAGGTTTCTGAAATTAGTACAGGATAGCTCTGTTTGTCTAACCTGGGATTGACCTTTCATATATGAATATTATTTTCAAGGCTGGCCTCGCAGATTAGGGATGATGGGGCACATTATTACAATATCTCACTCTATAAACTTAAGCTGACAATTGGGAGTTGCTAGGACATAACAGTGAATGTTCTACTCTGCTCCTGAGGCGTCTAAAGGCCTCAGGTTTGTCCGAATGCTTGGAATCTTTGAGAGAATGCACGTAATTCCATTATGCTGATATTTTAAATCTTAGACTAATAGTCTATATGCTCCCTATTTAATCCTTTACTCTCTTTCTCTTTCTCTCTGCCTTTCTCTGCTCTGTTCTTATATGTCTGCCTTTGTATCTCCTACTCTCTCTATTTGATTGAATAGCAATTAAAATAAAGGCATTCAAAACTACTAAGCTGTTTAAATTAGGTCATAATTAAGTCTTCGTAATGGAGCACAAAAGTTTATCAGATCCACTTTTACTCATTTGACCTAGTAATTCTACTCTGAGTGATATAGTCCCAACATGTTCAAAGTCAGAGGAAAATAGTGCCAATCAAGATATGGCTCAATGAAATCATGATCAATAAATGTAATGCAATAATAACATACCATACTCAACTCAGATATTCAAATGAAACTGTGACTTTATCAATTTGAATATTTTCTCTCATGATACAGCAACCTATCTATGAAACCCTGTGCATGTGCAATTCTCAGCCACGTATTTTCAGAAGTTTTCCACTGGGCATCCACTCTATATTCTAGAGTTCTTAATAATCTCCTTACATTATAAAAGTACTCATGGGACACTGAGGCTGTACACCTCTCATCCTTCACCCTAGTGACATGACCAGTCCATCTTTTCTTCTTATGATAGATTTCTATGATGAAATAATTTACTCCTCTCATTTGACTTTCTCAATTGCCTTTCTCTCTCTCTCTCTCTCTCTCTCTCTCTCTCTCTCTCTCT
>NC_058131.1:497164345-497263472 GCF_016433145.1 Gracilinanus agilis | reverse complement strand
TTTTTTTTTTTTGTTTTGTTTTTTCCTTTGAGGCAATGCACATCCTACAATACAAGCTGATACTCAGGAGTCAGGTACTCCAGCAAGGACAGCTCCCCCAGATGTGATGTTTGGTAATAGAGAGAGGCTCAAATTTACTGTAACTACTATGCATTAGAAAATATCCTATGAGGTTGTTACTTATGGAAAGAACACAGACACAATGCTTAGGAACCTTTTTCACAAACTTTCCTGGGACACAGTACAAATGAGAATTTTCAGCAGGGGAAAGTGGGGCTGTTGGGAAATAAGCAATTGAATCCAAGATAAGCCTCAAAGTGATGAGGGCAAAATGTTGTGGAGAATCAAAAGTGGGCAAAGCTTTGGAGTGTTTTAAAGAAAATAAACAAGCAGGGATTTCCACTCACCTTCTCCAGTCCCCCAGGGACTGATCTGAACAACTTTCCTATTAAAGCTTTTTGACAAAGGTAACATTTACTGATTCCAAAGGAAATTCATTGCACTCATAAACTTTTCACAATTTCTTTTTCAACAAAAATTCTTTTAAATGGGCTTCAAGAAAACTGTTCCTCATCTGCTTGTATAGATTGATCCTATAGCAGAATTAGTGATTATCTTCTGTTTGGGACATTTTATTCTTTTGTGGTTGGGATAAGAGTTATATAATATGCATAATTTACTGCAGGAACCAGAAGGGGCTTGGGTTGGCAAAGGAAAGAGGCAGTTGTCAAACAAAGCGAGGTGAATTCTCTGTTCTTTGACATGAGAGTAACTACCCCTTTAAAGGTTGAGGGGGTGTGTTCTTGCCAAGAAGGGCAGATTTTTATCCTTATTTCCTTTTTGATAATAAACAAAAGTGACAAGAAAAGTGATGAAAAACACATTAAAAATAAATGGCCATAAATTGAAGCCTGATATAATGGAAAGTTTCCTGCAGTTTGAAAGTCTAATAGAAATAATACCCTATTGATCCTGGAAGGGTGAGAAGAATGAGCTGTACTCTTGGGGACTCACCAAACCAAATGTAACTTAACCTAACAAAAAGGAAAATCTTTCCAGAAAGGGCTTCTCAAATGGTCTCCAGAGTGCTTCTCTCTTCATTTGGATGACGACTGCCATCTGAGAGAAAGCAAGGACATGTGCTCTTGTCACAAGCTGAAGGCTATTTTCATAATGGTCTTTGAGGGGTAGAGTCAAGGAAATGTACAAATGGAACATATTGACATTGCCAGTAATAATCCAAATGGCACAAAGGATGAATAACTCTGTCTCTTAAACCTCCTTTAGACATCTGCTCTATTTTATTACCTGTGACACATCCTTTTATAAATGGCACTTGTAAGGTTATAAACAAAGGCAAGTTCACTGGTTTCACATTTCCTGAAGGAAGCCCATCAATCATAGCTTGAAAAAAGTATTCGAAGTTGAGACTTTTGGCAAGTCACACTGCCCTAGGCACAGCATCCATAATTATAGGTTTCTGAAATTAGTACAGGATAGCTCTGTTTGTCTAACCTGGGAGTGACCTTTCATATATGAATATTATTTTCAAGGCTGGCCTCGCAGATTAGGGATGATGGGGCACATTATTACAATATCTCACTCTATAAACTTAAGCTGACAATTGGGAGTTGCTAGGACATAACAGTGAATGTTCTACTCTGCTCCTGAGGCATCTAAAGGCCTCAGGTTTGTCCGAATGCTTGGAATCTTTGAGAGAATGCACGTAATTCCATTATGCTGATATTTTAAATCTTAGACTAATAGTCTATATGCTCCCTATTTAATCCTTTACTCTCTTTCTCTCTGCCTTTCTCTGCTCTGTTCTTATATGTCTGCCTTTGTATCTCCTACTCTCTCTATTTGATTGAATAGCAATTAAAATAAAGGCATTCAAAACTACTAAGCTGTTTAAATTAGGTCATAATTAAGTCTTCATAATGGAGCACAAAAGTTTATCAGATCCACTTTTACTCATTTGACCTAGTAATTCTACTCTGAGTGATATAGTCCCAACATGTTCAAAGTCAGAGGAAAATAGTGCCAATCAAGATATGGCTCAATGAAATCATGATCAATAAATGTAATGCAATAATAATATACCATACTCAACTCAGATATTCAAATGAAACTGTGACTTTATCAATTTGAATATTCTCTCTCATGATACAGCAACCTATCTATGAAACCCTGTGCATGTGCAATTCTCAGCCACGTATTTTCAGAAGTTTTCCACTGGGCATCCACTCTATATTCTAGAGTTCTTAATAATCTCCTTACATTATAAAAGTACTCATGGGACACTGAGGCTGTACACCTCTCATCCTTCACCCTAGTGACATGACCAGTCCATCTTTTCTTCTTATGATAGATTTCTATGATGAAATAATTTACTCCTCTCATTTGACTTTCTCAATTGCCTTTCTCTCTCTCTCTCTCTCTCTCTCTCTCTCTCTCTCTCTCTCTCTCTCTCTCTCTTTTTCATAATCCAGGTTAAGATTTGGAAAGAAAAGAGTAGTTTTTGGAAGAGAGGAAAAATTATTCCAGAATAGAAGGCAATGTAGAGTTGAAATAGCTGACAATCATATTGAGATTAAAGAGGGAGAAAAATGAAGCCAGAGCCAGAATAATGTGGGGATAAGAAAGTTTTGAAATACATAAAGTTTTTAGTTCTCAATGGATACAAAAAGTGGATTTAGGAGGAATAATACATAGGTTGAGATAGAATAAAAGGAGATTGTGATCAGATAGAAAAATGTCAGCATTTTCAATTTGGGAAGAGAGACATTTCATCCCTTATGTGTCATTGAAATGTTATGAAGAAGTAGGCCATGAGATTGAAAGAGGCTGAAGAATTAGAAGGTTATGGAGTTTGAGGGAGCTTTTATCTGAATTTTAACATCCTTTATGATAAGGACTAGTGCTGAACTCTTAGAAAAAAGAAGAAATAATAACCTATGTATTGGTTTACTATAGCCATCATAATTTAAATTGTTCAGACTTTTTGATTAAGTAGCTATCAAAGTAGGAAAAGATGTTGAAGACGATAAATAGAAAGTCTGAAGCTGATAGTAGGAAATAAACAGTGTTATCAGGGACCATCTTTGTATTGAATGTAGGATAGAAATGATTCATTTGACTGCCTCTAATTCCTTCAGATTCCAATCTATCCTCTCCTCCATTAACAAAGTATTCTTTCTACAGCACAAGTCTGACTAGATCAGTCCTCTACAAAAACTCAATCAATCAATTATAAAGGCATTCTGTTTTCTCCAGGATCAAATATAGAAACTTTTACTTGGCTTTTTAAGCCCTTCACAGTCCGCACTTGATGTCTTTACAATCTTCTTACATTTTACTCCCGTCCATTCATACTTTAATCCAACAAAGCTGACCTTCTAGCTGTTCTTCTCCCATTACCCCTTTTTCTCAACTCTACCTTTTCATTGGCTCTTCCCTATATCTATTCCTCTTCCCTTCTCCTGTTGGGCTTTCCTGGCTTCATCATAACTCAGTTCAAACTCCACCTTTTACAAGAGCCTTTCCTGCTTCTTCCCTTGGTTAATGCCTCCCCACTGATACTATCTTCTATTAATGTTGGGTCTTAGTCTAGATTCTACTTTGGCCTGAAGTATGTAGTTGATCTGGTCTGTTCCACCATGTGTCTGGTCAAATAAGGTTGAGGGATTAGGGAGTAAGTCAGAGTCCTCTATCCCACTCCCAGGCAGAAGGGAATGATTAGCATCAATCTGCCCATTACAACTGCTCCTGCTCTTTGAGGCCAAACTGACCTAGCACTGATAACTGTCCTCACAGTGTATATGCAGGGAAAGAGAATGGAGGAGAAAATAAGTACAACCTTATAAACTTCTTCAGGCAAGAAAATACTTTGGAGGGAAATTTAAAGAAATATTAGTTGGTTTTCCACTTCTTAAAAGAGGAATCACTAACATTTAACAGCCATTTGAAGGATTGCTCTAATCACTAAGAGTAAGAAGAAATGCTAATCCAAACAACTGAGGTTTCACTTTATATCTGGTAAATTGTCAAAGATGATAAAGATGACAAAATGGGAATAATCATTGCGGGAGGAATAGACACATACAGATAGAGGCATACATATTTTTCATGGAGCTATGAAATGGCTCAACCATTTTCTGGAAAGCAATTTAAAACTGTTCAGAAGAAACTGAATTTTTTCTCCCTTTTGACCAAAAAGTCCCATGGCTGAATGCATAACTCGAAAAAGTAAGTCTAATAGTTACCAAAAATATTTCAAAGACATTTCTGTAGCAGCAAATAACATGAAATAAGTGAGGTGTCCATTGATGGGGAAACTCTTGAACAGATCATGCTGCCTGACTAATGGATTATTGTCAGACTAGAAGAAATGAAGAATATGAAGAATTCAGAGAAACCTCAGAAAACACAAGAACTGAGGCAAATTGAATTTGGCAAAAATCAGTAAAATGATATGTGTGTGTATGAGAAATAGAGAGAGAAAGAACAAGAGAGAGAGTATAAAAATATAAATGAGGGGGAAAAGTACTTGAGATTGAATAATGTGAAAATTATAATGGCCACTTTTGGCCATTGAAGACATGAAAATATACCTCCCTCCCTGTGTTTTTTGCAAAGGTAGAAACTTATAGGGATGGAAGAGTGCATACAATCATGGATTTGATTAATGTTATCTTTAGTTTTACTGAACTTTTCACCCCTCTTATTTATTCTTTATTCTAAGGTACAACTCCGTGGAGTGAGGAAAGAGAAAGGATATTTTAGAAATTGAAGGTGACATAAAACAAAGCATATCAAAACAAAAATATTAAATATTAATTCACTTTTCAGAGGTCAAATTATTATGTAGGAAATGGTACTGAGTTCTACTCTCTCCTTTACAAATGAACCTGGACATTGACCTAGAAGAATTTATTGTAAAGAATAACACTGATTGATTTTTCAAAAAACATTTCATTTTTTGAGTGTCAGTTTACTCATCTATAAAACTGGAAGATTGAACTAGATGAGGTTTAATGCCTTTTCAAGTTCCAAAATGAAGCACTGTAATATTGCTGAGGTCACAAACAAAATAAAGACTAGAGATAATAATTGAACCCATAGTCTCTTAACTCAGAATGCAATGCTCCAATCCCAGACCATTTGTGTGCTTCCTTCATCTAAATTACTGTCATGAGAGATATTATATTCATTTTAATAAATTTGTTATTTGAGAATCTAATTTATTTAAAAGTGAATCAAGAAATGCAAATAATTTGACTTATTGCACTTGGCCTTTACAGAACCTCAGATTGGCACACTATGATAGAGTCACACCTGTGACCACTGTTAATGTGCTTTATATTCCTTTCTTTCTAGGAAAAAAGAAAAGAAAACAAAAAACTACTGGACAGCCGTTATGACAACTCATCCTCCTTGCAGGTTGTTAACTGAATGTATTGTCCATTGAGTAGTCAAGTGGAAATTTCAGATGTCTCTTTAGTTTAAAATCCATTCTGCTCTATTAATTCAAATATGTGTCTAAAGGTACTTGGTGTTTAATTATTTTTGGTTCTTCTTCTCAGGTAAGAAGCCTGAAGATAACAAATGCTCTAGATATTTAGAATTATATTCTAAGACTCACATAGAATTCTGGGATAGAACTCAAATTAACCTCATTAAATGTGTCATTATGAATTTAAGGGTTGAAAATGGGAATAAACAAAAATGTGATGAATGAATGAAAATTTTTTTAGTATATGACCTCTGATGCAAGATAATTATCATTATTTCTCTTATATATCTTAATAATTTGATTTAAAAAGTATGCAATCTTCCAGAGACAGATGAATGAAAAGGATTTTGATCATATGATTTATAATTAAGAGGAATTCATGGAAGCCTTGACAGAAACCTCTTTCCTTTAATGCTTCTAAAGAATATCACCTCTGATGGGAAAAATTTGATGAGTCAAGTTCTGAAGAGTAAAGTCCAAAATCCATTTAGCCAAATAGTAAATGTGAAACTTTGTCAGAGTAAATGTTTATTTTTTTGCCTACTTAGCCTGTTTAGAGTTAGCACACCCTGAACCAACTCTAAATAGGATTCTGTATTCATACTATGATACCTTTTGGGTGGAGAGAAGTAAAATGTTCTAGAAATAATACTGTCCTAGACATCAACAAACCTGAATTCTGGGCCTAATGCTAACACAACTTTTCTGTGTTATCAAAACATCTAACTCATAGGCCCTCATTTTCTGAAAAATTGGAAAATTCAGAGTTTTTTCCCCAAAAAACAACCCCAAGGAGAAACAGGAAACAGTGTGCATGTTTCAGACGTCAAAACACTCCTACTGGCTCAACAACCAGATCCTTTAAGACCTGAATAGAAATAGCACAGAATGCTGAGACTAAAAGAAACACAAATAACTACTTTCTCTCAACCCTGCTTCCAGAAAATCCCCAGCAACCTCCATCTAAGGAAACACCTCTTGGGCAGATCTGATCAGGCAAGTGGTTCTGCATCCCCTGCTTATTTAACAGTCATAGGGTCTACTGAAGACATGGAAAAGAAATTTCTTTCTACCAATGCCCTTGGCTCCACCAAATGATTCAACATCGGAAATGCATATGCCTTTATCAGTGGACTTTCAAAACATTTCAAAAATATTGTAGCATCTGCTGGACTTCTGTATTGTAAGGACCACAGGGGCTTTCCATCTGACTTGTCCTCATTATGGAGATTCTAATTTTGGGTCTATAAACTATGCACAAACACACACACAGTGCACACGTATGAATGTGTGATTGTATGTGCACATACATATATGTGGATTATGAATTAATGCATCATACATAAGTGTGTGGGGATGTGTATACATGAATGTGCATATACATATACACATATGAGAGAGAATTATATTTTGATATGAATTCCTATTTAACCTATGCATTTTTATACGTATAAAATATTATTCCTAATAGGAGCCAACAGGATTTATACAACTACCAATGGATTCATCACACAGAAAGATTTAAGAACTCCAATTCTATTAGAATGTGAGCTCCTTGCAAACATCAACTGCCCCACTTTTCTAGTTTATTTTATTTGTATGCAGTGCATTAGGTGGCACAGTAGATACACTGTTGGGTCTGAAGCCAGGAAGATTCATATTCCTGGGTTCAAATCTGGATTTAGAGACTTATTTATGTGTGCAACCTTGAGAAAGTCACTTAACCCTGTTTGCCTCAGGTTCCTCATTTGTAAAATGAGCTAGAGAAGGAAATGGCAAACTATTCCATTACCTCTGTCAAGAAAAGCCCAGATAGAGAGTCACAGGCTGACACAAACGAAAAAGACTGAACAACCACAGAGTGCTTTGCATGTAATAATCCCTCATTAAATTCTTTTTCATAGATTGTTGAAATCATTGGAGGGGGTCCAGGGGCTTTCACAAAGTCAGAAATAGATAATATCTAAGGTCTCTTCCTAATCTTTGATTTCGTAGTCTATGTGTAAAAGGAAGAAGGTGTACCCCATTGTCCTTGCTACATACATAGTCAATTCTGGCTAGTAATCAGTTTGAACATATGAAGGTCAAGACAGAAAGAAAAGGAATAAATAAGAAAAAAACATTAAGGAAAATAGATAACAATGTAAATTTTAACAACCAAGCAAAAATGCTGTGACTTTAATGAATTTGAAAACTCTACAAGGCTAGGTTATAAATCTTTTGAAAAAGGGTAGGTAAAGAGTATCTCTTGCCAATACATATGTCAAAGCTGTGTGAATGAACCACAACAAAATAGGAAAAATAGTATGCAGTTAATTTTTAGTGTTTTTAAAATTGTTTTGAAGGTATTTGAATTCATATTTTAGTTATAGAAAGCTTTTAAATATTGAAATTGTGTGTATTACTATTTAAAGAAGGTGTCAGAGCAGGTTAAGGAATATTTTTCCTTGATTTCTTCATTCAACTAGAACAAAATATCCTCAGAAGATTTGTAAAAAAGGGAGATATAGCCTGAAAATAGCAAAATGCAGAAAAACAAGATTTTAATTTTTTTTTGGTGGAGGGGCTGTACCGCTTGAAACACATGAACTTTGTTGATTTATTCTTAACAGAGCAAACATACCTAGGCTCCATTAATTTTAAACCTTTATGAAAATTTCATAATATTGATTCACGAAGTTGTGAGTCAAAAAATAACAATTCTCATCTTTGCATCTCCACTGGATAATTGTGAAAATTCTCAACTTCTATCTCTGTCTGCTACAATACTGAGAGAAAAAGAGAGAGAGAGAGAGAGAGAGAGAGAGAGAGAGAGAGAGAGAGACAGACAGACAGACAGACAGACAGACAGACAGATAGACAGACACACAGACACACAGACACACAGACACACAGACAGGGAGATAGACAGACATAGATATAGTCAAAGACACAGACACTGAGACAGACAGGGGGAGAATTCTCTCCATCCCTTGAACAATTGGTCTAGGGGAGATGAGAAAGTAGTAAGATATATTTCATACCTTAAGTGCTTAAGAAGAAAGAATGGAATATCAGCTCCATAATCATAATGAATTGTTTGATTCTGTCTTTGTATCCCTACACTTAATCCAGAATGTAAACAATATTTACTGAGTTGAATTCAATAAGTAGATTCCCATGACCACTTCCCATAGTATTTTGCTCCTCTGACCAGAATTTTTATCAACACCCAAATTACCCAAAAGGCCATATCAGGCTTCAAATATTCAAAAATATCTGAGTAAAGATCTATTCTTTAGATTCTTCATGTCTAAAAAAGTTGAAATAGTTTATTTGAAATACTTTTTAGGTTCGCTCTTATGTCTCTGAAGGTCTAAAGATTACATACGCATTCCCACTTGATGAAATATCCCTTTTGGGAAAGTCTAATTTTTAGGATTTTCTGATTATTCTTCCTCATGAACTTAGTAGAGCCAAAGAGATCTGACTTGTTCAAGGTAACATAGATTAAATAAGTGAAGTAGTATTTGAATGCATTTGCTTTTGAGCAGCATTGAGAAATCTCAACCTCAGTTTTTTTTTAAATTTCAAATCATAAAATTTTAGACTTAAAGGAGATTGTACAGATCATCTAGAACATCTGCCCTCATTTTACAGATGAGGAATGTGAGGTTCGGGAACAATTAGGTATATTGTCCAGTGTAACACACAAAGTAGCAGTAGAGCTGGAAATTATATTCTTGTCTCTTAATTCCTAAACCATTGCTCCATATATACCACTATGTAAAGAAACACATACACACATAAATAAACTAAATGATCTCTCAATACTTTAATCACTTGAAAATTCATTGAATTTATATTATTTTCCCACTGAGTTATATTATTCAAGAACCCACTATCTCACACCCTTTCATTCATGAGTGCTCACTTTTCATTAGGGCCCAGAATTCCTCTTATGCATTTCCCACTTCATCACCTTAAAACAAAATCGGGCCTTTTCTCCTTTTGCTTCCTTTTCTTTTCCGTTAAACACAGCACCAGATTTCCATCCTTTACTTTCCTTCCTTTCTCTCAGACCAGCTCTCACTTTAAGAAAGTTGTTAATTGATAGTGACTTCCTTATTCACAGGGGGTAAAAAATTAACTTCCCTTAAGGTGATTATTATTAGGGTCCCCTCATTCCATAGGACTAATATAACTTCCATTGCTTCTTAGAGAGCTGCTCAGAAACCCAAGAAGCTTGCAGAGCATCCCTGTCCTTATCACTGACCCTTTTCTACACCCAGCTGGTCTCTTTTATAATTGGAATTCCACCCATAATGAACCACAGCTGTGCATTTAGCCCACCCTATAACCAGAGACCACTTTAAAGAACAAGCTCTCTATCCTGCTCCACTCACAGTTGGACACTAAGTGGGAAAGAGTACATTGTCCCTTGTATACATTTAGCACCACATCAGGTAGAGAAATTCCTGGTGAGCAGAGGAAGCTGGGTGCCATTTTTGTTTTCCTCTCTTAATTTATCTCTATGCCGTGGGCCAAACAGCAGTTCTCAGAAACTGAGTTGGTGTAGAGCTTTATGAAGGCTAGGAGAGAGCTCAATACAATCACAAAATTTTCAAGGCTCACAAAACTTGCATAATTACACTAGCTGCTGGAGCCTTCCGGCTCTTTTCAGATATAATGACAATCTGGCGAATTTCCCACTGGTTTAATCTATAACTTCAAAGGCTCTTAAGGCAGTTACAATTCTTTTGTTTGCTTTTCAGGTGACCTACAACATCCTTATTGACCATAAGACTTCTCAGGTTGATTAATTAGAAGAGAACAGCTTTAATTTAGGATTTAGGATTTTTGTAAAATCTCCCCTGCCTGTATGTACACACACACACACACACACACACACACACACACACACACACACACACACACACACAGAAATACACCCTCCACCTCCAGTTGATATGTGTTTTTTTTTTACCAGTTTTCCCACGTGTCTGGAATACTATGCCCCCTCATTTATGCATCCTGACTTTCCCAGTTTCCTTTAAACCACTGCTTAAATCCCACCTTCTATAGCAGGGGTTGGCAACCTTTTTGGCCGTGAGAACCATAAACGTCACATTTTTTAAAATGTCATTTCGTGAGAGCCGTACAGTGCTTACAGTGCGTGCTCCTATAACAGAGCCTGAAAAAAAATTGACTTTATGGCTCCTGCAGAAAGAGCCATATCAGACCCTCAAAAGAGCCAGATATGGCTCGAGAGCCATATGTTGCTGACCCCTGTTCTTTAGGAAGGCTTTCCAAATCCCTCTTAATATTAGTGCCTTCCTTCTGTTGATTATTTCAGATGTTTTGCATGTTTGTACATTATTGTATGTAGTCTTCTCCATTAGTCTGTGAACTCTTCAGGAGAAGGAATTCTTTACCTTTCATCATATGCACAATACTTAGCCCAGTGCTGTGAGTTTTTTTTATAAAATATTAAGATTTCAAAAACTCCCTTAGATAGTATTATATGGTGTCTTTTCCATTTTATGGCAGAAATGACATAAAAATAACAAAATACTTTCAAATATTTTTTTTTTCTTTCCATCTTATTTCACCTATTCTTTCTATGAATCTTCTTCACTTGGCCATCCTACTTCTCTTGATCTCTATGCTTTGACATTTCTCTTCAATTCCCATCCTCCTTCTAGATAAAAGGAAAGAAAAAGTAAAAATTTAAATTAAGAAAATACATTATGAAACAGCTTTATGGGAAATAAATCAATATAATCACTTGAATAGAAGTATGGGAGTGGGATGTGATCAGCTGTATATAAGAAATCATTAGAATAATTAGCAGCTTGGTTTGAATGGAATGAAGAGTATAAGCCCTTGAAGGATAGGTATATATATACACATACATTTATGTATGTCTGTATATATGTACACAAGTACATATATATGTACTTGTGTACACACAAAATTGCATGTGTGTACATATACAATATATTATAGTATATATGTATACTTTACTGTGTGTATATAATTTATTATGTTACATATGATTTATATATATTATATATACTTATCATTTTAATCCATTAGGAAAATTCTTATATCTTTCTATACAATACAGTATTTATTGCTTCAAGAATGGGTCTTAAGTAATAAAAATAGTAACTATGATAAAATTAATCATACAAAATCCTAACACATATTAACACATAAACATTATAAAAAACATTATATGCTATTTTCAGCTTTCCAATTTATTTAGAGATGTAAGTGAAATTTGTAAAAGTAGCAATTTCTCCAATACTTTACAGCCAGTAGAAAATTTCAATACAATTTGAATTGCCTGTAAGAGAAAATAGTAAATATTCATTATCCAGATAACCATTAGGGAGGGGAAAAATCTCAATGTAGAGAATGGTGAGGCAGAAAAAGAAAATAAGTACAACAGTTCAATTTTAATATAGTATTTTGAAGAAAAAATAAGAATTAATTTTCAACCAGAATCTTCCTTAACATAATAGGGCTTTCTATAAAGAACTGAAAGGAAGTACTACATTGATAGACTTCTCTAATTTCACATAAATGCAGAAAATGAAAATTTAGTCAATTAAATGATAAAAAAAACATTTTATTAAATGGGAGAGAAAATTCCAAACTATATAGAAATGATGATTTGCTAGTTCTAAAGTTTGCTAAGAAGTTGTAAGTAGCAATTTCTATTATTTTAGGATTAGACCTGTGCATATATTAATGTGTGGAATGCATTAAAAATGAAGAAAATATTAAAGCAGAATATGACCTGTTCTACACTTTATATTCTTACATAGTTGGAGTATTGAGAAGTTAAATGACTTCTCCACAGTCACAGTCAGTAAAAGTCAATAAGAGACTAAAATCTACATCTCCCTGTCTGCTATCTAGCCTCTATAATATAATGCATCTCTCAGCTAGATAATGGTGACAAGACCCATACGCCTTTAAGGGACATGCTAGATTTTTTTTTCCTTTTCCATAATTTCAGCAAAGGTTACATTCTCATCACTATCATCATTTTGCCTTAAAAAAACCTAAGGGATAAATATGGTTCAGTACGCTGGTATATGTGGCTTGAAGCTATTTGCAAATACAGAGGACCCAAGACTGAATTTGATATGAATAAATTAAAAATAAATAATTCTAAGATCTTCTCTCTTCCTTTCCAGATCCCTAATGTAATCATTTTCCAAGTTTCATTTTAACTGAATTATACATCTCCCAATCGTTCTGAACACCCTATTTCTTCAACATCTATCCTAATTCAAGCCTTCATTCCATTTTACTCAAAATATAGTAAAAAGCCTTTTAGTTGGTCTCTCTGCTTTCAGCTTCTAAGTGCCTCCAATCCATCTCCAAATAGATACAAAATTATTACTAATAAAAGATACAACTGACCATGTCATTTCCCAATTTGAAAGATCTTCACTCCCTATTGCCACTAGGATTAAGTAAAATATGTTCAGGTTGTATTTTGAAGTCTCTCATAGGAGGTGTCCATTGATTGGGGAATGAGTGAATAAATTGTGTTGTATCTGATGGTGATGGAATGTTAATGTGCTGAAATGAATAATAAACTGGGGGAATTCAATGTGAACTGGAAAGACCTCCAGGAATTGATGCAGAGCGAAAGGAGCAGAACCAGGAGAATATCTTCACAGAGACTGATACACTGTGGTATAATCAAATGTAATGGACTTCTGTACTAGCAGCAATGCAATGACCCAGGACAATACAGAGGAACTTATGAGAAAGAACGCTATCCACATCCAGAGAAAGAACTGTGGAAACAGAAATGCAGAAGAAAAACATATGATTGATCACATAGTTTGATAGGGATATAATTAGGGTTGTGTTGTTAAAAGACCATGCTACTACAAATATTAATAACATAGAAATGGGTTTTGAATAATGATATATTTTAACCCAATGGAATTGCTTGTCAGCTTTGGGACGGGGGAAGAAAGGAGCGGAATATCATGAATAATGTAACAATGGAAAATTTTTCTAAATAAAAAAGGGGAAAATGTCCCTCACAACATGACTCCATTTCCATTTCCTGTCTAAGTTCATATTACTCACACTATGTACTCTCCATTTTAATCAAACTAGTCTGCTAATTATTCCCTAAGTGTGAAGGGGAGTAATTTATAAGGTCAGAAAGATAGATTGGGGCTAGGTAGTTAAGAATTTTAAATGTCAAACAGAAGAGTTCATATCTGAATTCAGAGGTAATAGGAAAGACTGAAGTTTATTAGGGGTTTTTCATTATCAGATGAGTCTATATATTAAGTTGCATGTGATAATGTTATATATAGAAATAAATGTATATGTATTTGTAATGTAAATATACACAAAATAAATTACAAAATAAAGATAAATTAAGAAGAAAGGAAGAAAGAAAAAAGAAAAAAGAAAAAAGAAAAAAAAAGAAAGGAAGGAAGGAATGAAAGGAAGGAAGGAAAGAATGAAGGAAGGAAGGAAAGGAGGAAAGAAGGAAGGAAGGAAGACCATATTGTCAAAAAGCTTGCATTATCATGGTAGAAGATCACATATTAAATGATGCTGAAAAGAAAAAAAAACTACTTTGTCTGCTGTAGAAATGGATTGAAGAGAGAAGAAACTTGAGGCAAAATGGTCAAGTAACAGGTTATTACAATTAGCCAGGAAAGAAGTTATAAGAATCTGATCTATTCTGGTGGTTATATTCATAAAGAGAATATGATAGGTGAGATATATGCTTTAGGGAGAAAAATGACAAGATTTGGCAAATGACTAGGTATTTAGGGATGAAGGAGAGTTGGAGATGAGAGAAAGGCAGATATTACAAATATGAGTAACTGGAAGTATGGTGATTGTCTAAATAAAAATAAGGAAGTTTTATTTTTTGATGTTTTGGGATGGGATATAACTGGGGGAAATATAATGAATTTGGCAAGGGAATCATTCTATCAGTTAATTCAAGTGAAGAGTACTATAGATGAAATGAAAAAGGATTTCGTGTATTTCAGTAACATCATATTAATATGGAATTATATGAAGAACTGATAATGCATATATTTAGCCTAGTAAGTGAGATGGCTATATGAAATAGTGGACAAAATCCTACATCTGGAGTCAGGCAAAAGAATTGAAATCCTGCCTCACATACATAATAGTGTGAGATCTGAGCAATTAGCAACTTAACCACTTTCAGAAAGACTCAGTTTCCTCTTCTGTAATAAGAATAGAATAATAGCACTTACCTCCCAGGGCTGCTGTGTAGAACAAATGAGAGAATATATACAAAGTACTTTATGAATCTTAAAGTACTAAGTGATTGTTGTTGTTGTTGTTGTTGTTGTTGTTGTTGATGATGATGATGATGATGATGATGATGATGATGATGATGATGTCTTATACTAGAAAATATCTCTGGAGTTTCTGCCTCCACTGAGCCAAATTTTGCAGAATGCCAAAGACAGCAAGCTAGAGATACACATTGAAATACCATGAAGATTAATACCTTCTCTGCAGAAACTTTTCTAAAGATATAAAGAGTATTTCCAGAGATCAATACAGAATCACAGAACTCTCTAGATCAAAGATGAATCCAGAAAAGATAAAATTTAGAAACTCTTCAGTAACTTAGCAATAGAATAGTCTTAGGAGAAACTTAGTCCATGACAAGTTTATTTTTACTGCCTTAGTAATGTAGCAGGCATGCCTAAAGAATGATACCTACTCAACAATTCCCAAACTTTTTGAAAGTGAAGGGGCCCTGAAGTGATTCTTGAAGAGGCTATTAGCAGCAAATTCAGTAACTGAAATTTTGGCTTCTAAGTGGGCTGTCACTGATGATTTATGAAACTTTTGTGTTCGGATCTTGAACACACAAGAAGGGACAACAATACAGTAACACATGACAAGTTTATAAGTTGAATGTCGCCAGCCAGGCAAGAGTAGCATTATTGCCCAATTCAGAATTCAGTGTGAATTACCAGCTACTGGTCCTCCCTAGGTAAAGAATGAAAGAACTGTGAATAGTAGTACAAGAAATTACTGCTAATAGTTTGAAACTTCTTCTGTAGAGTGTAATATGAGGGAAAACAAATACTGGAGGAATAAATCAAAACCTTTGTCCTAAATAGCCATGGGAAATGTATAGCTAAAGGACAAAGTTCTTCAAGAAGGCTTCAAATCAAGAGAAAGGAACATGATCCTTGGTAACTCAAACTTAGCTGCTATAAAGTTCTCGGTTACTGAAGGAGTAGTAGAAATTGGAGTTTAACAATAACATTCTATGCACTAATAGAAATAATTCTGCCCAAGAAAGGAAAAAAAGTAGTTGGTACTAACAAAGGTCTACTAATTCAAGGCAATGAGTGTTATCCAAGATTTCTTTGGATTTGTATACTAAAGTGGAAGAGGAAAGCAAAACATGAAACTGATGTTAGAACAATTTGGGAGGTTCCATAATAGCAATGGATATGGGTGAGAAGTTTTGGGTCTATGCTTGATGAGTTCAAAAGAAAGGAATAGTGGACCATATTAGAGGCTATGATATTTTTAGAGCCATGTTCAGAGACTTCCTTTTCTGGAAAATGATTAGAAAAATGTGCACCACTTCACCCAGTAGAGTCTATCTAAAAGGAACCAAAAAGGAACCAAAAGGCTTCCTCTCTAAACAAGGTATAAAGCAAATGTACATGTTCCCATTCTGATTGAGTTTGAAATTTCAAAAGCAAATTGGTGCTCAACCTACTGGAAATTAAAAAAAAAATCTGGAACTATATCATATTATTCTCAAAGGGCTTTATAGCCAGATTATTATAATCGTGCACTGATAAACAGACCCTTAAATCTAATTTAACACATGAACATTCTAGCTCATGCACATTTTGCCATGAAGAATGATGACTCAGGATTAAAGTTTCATATATGCTATTGTTGGGTAATAGCCATGAATCTGTGCTCTGTAATATGAGAAAGTAGAATTGGCACCAAAATTTCCAAATAGCACACAAGTCAACTAAGAGACCATGTAAAGGAATCTTAACATCCAGCAATGGTCTCCACTCAGCAAATCAAAAGGAAGAACATTCATCGTAAGGAAATCTATTGAGGAGAGAGTTCTACCCTGAAATCTTTCTGTCCAAGGAAAACAAGTATAATGGAGCAAGAGAATCCTGTCCTTTATCTAGTACTCAAAAGATAGAGTACTCTTCTTGTCTACAAGATAAAATTATTACGTTTCTGAAAAAAATAATCTAAAGCACCCACTTACTATTAAAGTGAAAATCAATCACATTCTTTAGTGAACGTGAAGATAAGAATGATTGAGCCAGAATGAAATGTATGTCAAGAAGGTCCTGGATGATACATAGGATGCGGAAGCTAAATTATGCCTCATATGATCTGAGATAGCCTGCCTTTCTTAAGATCCAGATTTTAAAAAAAAAAAAAACTCTTCAGTGTTCTCTTCTTGGGAATAAAAGTCTATAAAAACATGTTTGCTATAATCTACACGGATTAAATAATATGTTTTAAACTACAAAATGGAATGTACCAGTGACTCTTTAGTACACAAGTCTTAGCTGTATTTTGCTTCCCTTCCTTCCCTTTTCTTAGCAATGATAATAGACTCATTGAGTATGTGTGAGGGTGTGAAAATACCCCCTTCAAAGAGGATGAATAAATAATATTTCTATTGAGTTTGTGACTATAAGCAGCAAAGAAAGGAAATTAACCATTTGATTAGCATATATAAGAACTTTTAGTGAAGAAGCTGTTCCATTTTTATTTTTGAATCCTCATATCTAGCATGCAGTAGGTACTTAATAATTCTTTGCTAAATTAAACTGCATCTAGCCTGTATTCATACATAAAGATAAGATAACTCAAGCAAGGAAACGTGACACCTGGCTCATGCTTAGTGGTAATTTACAAAGAAAGGGTGAAACTTAACTATTGAAAGAAAAATAAATGTAGATTGAAATGAGAGAAAATAGAGAGGAGAAGACACTCTGAAAGCTTCTAAGACTACAGAGAAATGAATTCTGACCACAAAGAAAGACTTAATATGTTTTCCTTTTTCGACCTTGTCTTAGAAAATATTTTTTCACATTCATTTTTTTGGGGAAGGAAGACACTTTACTATGTTGGAATATGGCTTTAAATATAACTTCAAAATTTATTCCCAACTTATGAGACTTGTCTAGGCATAGAAGTATCTGATATGAATCTTCAACCAAGGGATTCTGAATTTTTGGTCCACTAGATTACAATTTAACTCATTCAACTATATATATATATATAAACTTCCTAATATATGCAAGAACCTGAATCAGAAATAAAGACCAAAAAATGGAATATTTCCTGCCTTGAGTTGTGTGCTAAAGAGATTTTACATGTCCTCAGATTATTAAATTCAATATAATTTGAAGAAGGAAAGAGAACTAACAATTGGCAAAGTTGCTGGAGTCAGGAAAGACTTCATATTGAAAATGCTACCTGAGTTGAGTTTTAAAGGATGCTAGTGATTTTTAGAGGAAGAAGTGAGGAATTAATTCATTTCAATAATTGAATATGTGCAAAGACACAGAGACGGGAAAGGACATATGGAATACAGGGAACAACCAATAACTTTCTTAGGATATAATATAGAGTGGGTGAAGAGGAAGTTAAACAGCTGATACTGAGATATAAAATCACTGAGTAGCATCTAAGATATAGAAGATTATTATCCTTCCAGACTCAAATGGTATTTCAAAATCCATTGCTTCTTTATGAAAATAGCCTTTTTTAAGTCTATGAGAAAAATGATAATGTTCAAGTAAGAAGAATGTGTGATAAGACATTTTTATGAAGCTTTTGAAGCTTATCGTAGTCCTTTCATTCTTAAGGTAAGAAAACTGAAGAAAAAAAGATTTGAACTTCTTGATGAAAACATGCTTTATAAATCTAAAGAAGTCTTGCTGTAATTTATGCAATAAAGAAGCAGTATTGAGATTTATTCTGTTAAATGCACTATTCCAGAACAACCATAGAAGCCTGTTCTCAAGCATAAAAGCATGAATGTAACAAAGAAGTTTAAAACATTTTTGCATAGCATTTTGAGAATTATTCTTATATAGTCTGCTAAAAATCTTTTAAAATCAGTCAACAAACACATGCCAGTAGTTTATCAGATATATTTATTATTTTGTTTTAATCTTCCTATTATCACTGTCAATGATATTCTAATAGGAGTGTTAGTAGTAACTGTCTCTGGGCACCTATGGAAGTGTGAATTGCTCATCATAATGAAAATAGATATAACTAACACAGAAAGCAGGTAGCATGGGAGAGTGAAAAAGATTACTTGGATTTAAGAATCAGAGAATTTAGGTTCAAATCCCAACTCTATCATTTGCTATGTAGTATAACCCTTGGATAGGTTATTAAATTTCCCTGAAATTCCATCTGGAAAATGAAAGGGATTATATTCAATTACTACTAAGGTCTCATCTAGTTCTAAATCTAGAATATAATTCATTATCAACTAGTATTACTTTGAATGTTAAGTGGCTGGCTTTCCTATAGGTATCTGAAAGTCAGAGCAATATAATAGAAAGATTGCAAGAACTAAAGTTGACATGGAACTTGTAGTACCCAGAATTTTTAACCAAAAATATAAGGCATTTCCCTAAATAATATTGTTTATTAATGGGATATATATTCTATTAAGAAAGAATGGATTATTGGATCCATCTCTCACACAAAAGACCTTCAGTGAACCCTGAGACCCTCTGTTATAGGAAAGCACATCCTCATTTTGTCTAACATTTTGTTTCCTTGGACCTCCCCTGGCAAGTCCCCATTGATGGATATTTTGAAGGAGGAGGTAGACTTAGAGAGCTAAACTCCTCCCTCATTACTTCATCACAGGGTTAGTGGATCTTTATTAAATTAGGGAAATTCTAATCCATTTTACTTTAAACTAGGTGAAAGTTCACCAGCTAGAGAAACATGGTGAATCTGCCATTCTCTGGCATGTTAAGAAATTAAATGTCAGGGGACTTAGGAAGTCAGACTGGTTTAGATGTGGTCTGGACTCTTTCAGTGTGACCTTGGAAGGTAAACTGACTTAGGGAAAATAAATGAGTTTCATAGAAATTCTAATAAATAATACAATTCAATATTAATTTTCTTCAGAGTAGAATTTTGGATATGAGATGGATTAGCTATAGGGAAATCACTTCATCATTCACAATCTCACTAAATAAGTAAAAAAAAATACTTATCTGCCCAACTATACATTGTTGTGTAGAAATCTTTTTTTAAAAAATATAAGTGCTACAAAGCTGCATTAGTGTTAATGTTATCCTTATCTAACATGTACAAACAGAGAGATATCCACATCTTCCTTTTTTACTCAGTTTAGCTTTGCATGAACTCTGATCGACTTGCCTAAGTCAAGAAGAGATTTGAGAAGACAAATAGCCTGCAAAATGATCAGTTTCCTAGAATATACTGTAGTTTGTTTATTGACCCAGAAAGGAATTCCTGACTTCGATTTCTCCTTCGGAAAACAATTTTCCTCCTCATTTCAATCCTAGGATTTCAACTCTCTAAAAATGGTCTCAGCCCAGTTTTAAGGCTTTCATTTCTTGGTTGAGATCCTTATTATCTTGACCAGGTGTGTTATAGTTTTCCCATTCAGGATTTTTGTTGTTGTTTTGGGAAAGTACATATGAGGAGTTTTCTAATCTTAATCTCTAGAATATATCAACCATTCACTGTGTCTAGGGGGATATTAGAATTTGACTAAAAATAAAGTAGCCAGCCTACAAGAATGGGTGGTCAGGGAGGAAAGGTGGACTGTGAGATAAGGGAATAGTCTAGTCCCTACCTTCATAGTCTGTAACACATCCATTGTATTTTAAACATTATGGTATAGGGATAGGGATAAATATAGGGGAAGGGATAGGGATAAGGAAAAAGATAAAGCTAAGGACTGGATCTGAAATTTTATTGATGTAGGGAACGCCAGATGAGTAAATTCCCTATATTGATGTGAGTCATCTTCTTCTTTGAACTTTGTTTTATACAGTCGCTGGGGGAACTGAGAAATTATGAGACTTTCCCATGTTCTCACGGACAGTATATGCCAGAAGTAAAAGTTGAAACTCTGAAGTACCACCTCACGCCTAGCAAATTGGCTAAAATGATAGTGGGGAGAGTAATAAATGTTGGAGGGGATGTGGCAAAATTGGGACATTAATGCATTGTTGGTGGACTTGTGAACTGATCCAACCATTCTGGATGGCAATTTGAAACTATGCCCAAAGAGCTCTAAAAGACTGCCTGCCCTTTGATCCAACCATACCATTGCTGGGTTTGTACCCCAAAGAGATCATAGATAAAAAGACTTGTACAAAAATATTTATAGCCATGCTTTTTGTGATGTCAACAAACTGGAAAAGGAGGGTATGCCCTTCAATTGGGGAATGGCTGAACAAATTGTGGTATATGCTGGTGATGGAATACTATTGTGCTCAAAGGAATAATAAACTGGAGGAATTCAATGTGAACTTGAATGACGTCCAGGAATTGATGCAGAGTGAAAGGAGCAGAGCCAGAAGAACATTATACACAGAGACAAATACACTGTGGGAAAATAGAATGTAATAGACTTCTGTACTAGCAGCAATGCAATGACCCAGGACAATTCTGAGGGATTTATGGAAAAGAACACTACCCACATTCAGAGGAAGAACTACAGGAGTGGAAACACAGAAGAAACACAACTGCTTGAACACATGGTTTGATGCGGACATGATTTGGGAAGTAAACTCTAAACGACCACACCAATGTAACTCTCAATAATATGGAAATAGGTCTTGTTTGATGACACATGTTAAAACCATTAGAAATGCTTGTTGGCTGGGCGGGTTGGGTAGGGGGGTGAAGGGGAAAGTAAGAACATGAATCATGTAGCCATGGAAAATTTTTCTAAAAAATAAAAATAAATTTAAAAAAAAGAAGTAAAACTTGAATTCCAGTCCCCTGGCCAAGCTTTCTTTCCACTATGCAAAACTGCCCATCAGAACTTGAGAAGTTTAATAAAGAAAATGAAATATATCTCCCTCATTAAATACCACCTATGTTTAACCTTAGTTGTAGTTATTCTTTTTTTTAATTTTAAACATTTATTAATATTCATTTTTAACATGGTTACATGATTCATGCTCTCACTTTCCCCTTCACCCCTCGCACTCCCCCCACCCATGGCCGACACACATTTCCACTGGTTTTGTCATGTGTCCTTGATCAAGACCAATTTCCAAATTGTTGGTAATTGCATTGGTGTGATAGTTTTAGTTATTCTTGATATTTTTAATCCCCAGAAATTATCTTGTTTAAATTTGAACTTCTGAAATTCTTTTGCCTGTATTTGTAGTGTTGTTAAGTAATCTAGTCATGTCCAACTATTTTATACAATTAGTAAGCATCTGAGATTGGAATTGAATTCAGATCTTCCTGAGTCCATGACTTCTACTCCATCCACTATGACACATTGCTGCCCTTATACTCACATACTAAGAATTATATTTCAATCTTACTGAATATTTTTTGTCTTAAAATTTAAATTGGTTCAATCTCATTTCTCCTATGTAACTAAAGGAGGGGGACAACCTTGTTGTTGGATTTGTAAACCTTGAAATTTAAAATATAGTCATTACATGTGAAATTCTGACAAATTTATTTTTAAATGCTTTTAGTGTGCTTGTTAGCCACCTAAAGAAGTAGATAATATGTACGCCTTTGTAATCACATCATATTGTACTTCTATCAGATGAGATAAAACAGTACCATGTTCTTTCCAAAATGTAGATGCTTTCTTTCTTGTTTTTCTTTTTCTTGGTTTGCAGGTTAAGAAAATGTAACAGTTCCTTCCTCTCAAAGGATTTATTCTAATAAGTTCTTTGATCCTTCCAGATGAAAGGCCTACAGCCATAGCTATTGCTTGTGGCTTTGTCCTTTGGGACTCAATATGAGGCTTAAGAACAAAAGGGCCCAAACACTTTCCTGATTTCACTGATGTTTTTAAGGGAATATGTATGTTTATCTTCATATTGCTATTTTTTATTAGTTTGAAAACAAAATTCTAGAACTTGGAAATAATGGAATTTGAACAAGTCACTTCTAATACTCAGATACTTGATTCAGTCTCTTAATAAGCTTTATTTAATTATTTTTTATTAGTTTGAAAAGAAAATTCTTGAAGTTAGAGATCATGGAATTTGAGCAAATCATTCCTAATACTCAGAAACTTGATGCAGTTACATATAAAATTTGATTGTCTTGCTGGTTATTAGATTATTGGTTATTAATAATGCAAATTATGAAACTTGAATATTTAAGGATTATAATGAATCTTTAATAATGAAGGAATATGATGGGCATAGTGTTTTTTTTGCACTAATTGTCCATTGTTTGGCATTCATAATCAAGTAATCCTATGATATCAATAATTTGAATTAATCATCTAATAAACAAAAAACTATGAATTAAATGCTTTCTGTGTTCTAAGCACATACAAAGGCAAAAATTAAACATTCATGCCTTCATGGATTTTAGAAGCTTATCTTCTGATGGGGGAAAGAAACATACATTTTGATTATCAAAACAGAAACATGATAATTTTGTGGGAAGTAGATAGAGGCTTTTATAGTTGGAACAGGTAGTTAGTTAAATGAATATGAATAAAGTTGAAAATGGATCAATCACTGTGAAAATTCAACAAGTAGAGACTATAAATTTTTTTTAACTAAACACAGCTAAATATATATGAACTACTTTTTGTTCAGTGGAATGAACATAACGAAGATATAAGTCAATTCAAGGTAACAAACATTTACTAAGGGCCTACAATGTTATAAATTCTCTACTAATTGTTGAGGAAACAATGAAAAGCAAAAGATGGTGCCTACTCTAGGTGAGTTTCACAAACTAATTGGGAAGATAAAATGCAAAAAGTTATATACGCATGGGGGCAGCTGGGTAGCTCAGTGGAGTGAGAGTCAGGCCTAGAGACAAGGGCTCCTAGGTTCAAACCCGGCCTCAGCCACTTCCCAGCTGTGTGGCCCTGGGCAAGTCACTTGACCCCCATTGCCCACCCTTACCAATCTTCCACCTATGGGACAATGCACCGAAGTACGAGGGTTTAAGGAAAAGAAAAAAAAAAGTTATATACGCAGAAGAAACAGGAACGTTTTGAAATAATCAACAGAAAGAAGGCACTAATATTAACAATTAGTTGAAGGTTCTTGCAACGGGTGGGATTTTCACTGATCCTTGAGGGAAACTAGGGAAACCAGAAGATAATGGTGAGGAGGGAAGAAGTGACAGGTATGAGAGATAGTCAGAGAAAATGCATGAAGTCAAGACATAGTAAAATTTTAAACATGCAAGCTGCTACTGATTTGAAATAATCTTCCAGCAGATATTCTTCAAATCTTCCTTTACACACATGCTTTCCTTTTTAACTTAATCTTTTTGGTCTTTATCCCAGGGAATACTTTGTCTCATATTTTATTTCATTTATTTATTAATAAAATTTATTTTCAGGCATCTCACCCCTCTTTCTCTGCCTTATATCATAGAATTCATCATCTGGCAAACAATTATGTATATGGATTAGGTCTTTTGTGTTTCCATTGTTCAGTTCATTCTCTGAAGGTGAACATTAACAAGTTATTTTTCCAGTTTTAAATCTTGGCTGTATGTAATGTTCTTTTGGTTCTACTTATTTCACTTTTTATTATCTCATGTAATTCATTTCAATTTAAAATAATTTGTTCATAGTTTCTCATGGCACAGTATTCTGATACAATTATACAACACAATTTGTTTATCCATTTTCCAACTGATGCACATCCTCTCAATTTCCAGTTCTTTTGCACTATGAAGAGAATTGCTATAAATATTTTTGAACATGTAGGTTCTCTTTTACCCTCATCTCCTTGGGAAATAGACCCAGAAATACCATTAGGTTTAACTAAGGGTATGCAGTATGTTATGGCTTTGTTGGTATAACTCTAAATTATTGTCCAAAATGATTGAATCAGTTCACAGTTCTACCAGCAGGGTATTAGTGTCCCCACTTTTCCACATCCACTCCAACTTCTGTCATTTTAGTCAATCTGATAGGTGTGAGATGATAACTCAGAATTGTTCTGGTTTTCATTTCTCTAATTAATAGTGATTTCATGCATTTTTCACATCTCTATATATGGCTTTGATTTCTTCATTTGAAAATTGTCTGTTAATATATTTTGCCCATTTACCAATTGAAAGATGGTTGGTTTCCCATAAATTTGACAATATTCTCTATATGTTTTAGATATGATTTCTACTTTAGAGATAGCCTGTGGAAATTTTCCCCCTGTTTTCTGCTTTCCTTCTAATCGTGGCACATTTGTTTTATTTGTACAAAACCTTTCCAATTTAATGTACTCAAAATTGTCCTTTTTACAACTCAAAATGTTCTCCATCTCTCTTATTTGCGCATAAATTCCTCTCCTATCCATAAATCTGATGGATAATATGTTCTTTGTTTTTCTGATCTTCTTATAATATCTCCTTTTATGTTTAGATTCTCTAATTTGGTCTTATCTTAGTGAATGGTGTGAAATATCACTTTATACATAGTTTCAAACAAACTACAAACTACTTTCCAGTTGACCCAGCAATTTTGGCAAAATAGTGATTTCTTATCCTAATATCCTAAATCTATTCTTTTGTCAAATACAAGATTATTATAACTTTTTTACCAGTTTGTTCTATGTCTGTTCTGTACCACTGATCTACCTTTTCTGTTTCTTAGCCAGTACTAGAGTTTTGATAATTACTGCTTTATATAATACAGTTTGAAATCTGGTACTGCTAAACTTCCTTCCATAATTTGTTTTTCATTAATTCTTTTGATTTTCTTGATCTTTTGTTCCTTCAAATGAATTTTTGTTTTTCTAGCTCAATGAGATAATTTTTTTTGCTAATTCGATTGGGATGGCCTTGAATAAGTAATTGGTTTAGGTTAAAATGTCATTTTGATTATTTTGGCTTTGCCCATTCTTGAAGAATTGATTTTTCTGCAATTATTTAGATCTGACTTTGTATAAAAAGTGTTTTATAAATATATTTGTGTAGTTGTGAGTTTGTTTAAGCAGGTGTAATTTCGGGTATTCAATTCTGTGGTTATTTTAAATAGACTTTCTCGATCTCATCTTGCAGGACTTCATTAGTAATATATAAAGATGCTAGTGCCTCATGTGGCCTTATTTTCTATCCTGCTTAAAATACTTTAAAAATATTTTAAATGCTCCTATAAAATATTATCTCTGTTGATTAATTCACATCCCGCAACACCCAAGTAATAGCCTTCCTTTATAACAAATATTTGTAGTCAAGGTAAACTATGCAAGGTATTGGCAAGTGTTCCTTTTGTATTGTCTTTGCTAATCTGATGATGAAGAATTGTTTTTGTTTTGTATTTTTCTTATTATTAGTGATTTGTTTTATTTCCTATATGCTTTTTGATTATTTGTATTTTTTCTTCATTTGAGAACTTCCTTTTCATAGTCTTTGACTATTTACTTGTTGGAGAATGTCTTTGGTCTTTAAGAATTTTATGAAATGTTCATATATATGGGAGATTAAAACTTATTTAGTGACATTTGCTATAAATATTTCTTCCAATAAATCATTTCCCTTTAAATTATATTTATCTCACTTGAGCAAAACCTTTAAAATTTTACATATCAAAATTATCATTTTATCTTTTATGACCATCATCCTTTCTCTTGTAATGAATTCCCCCCCCCTTGCCATGGTTGTTGGATTACTTTCCTTTGTCTTGTTATAATATAAACATTTATATATAGGCTATCTATTCATTTATAGTTGACTGTGATATATGATATAAAGTATTTATCTATACCTAGTTTCTACCAGATTTTTCCAGATTTCTCAAATTGTTTTTTAATCAAACAAGAAGCTCTTGGTGGAGAAATTAGGATCCCTGTGGCTTTCCCCCCTCCCCCACCAATCACAATGCTACTGTGTTCAATTGCTTCTAGATCTTCTTTACCTATTCTGTTGCCACATATGTTTTCTTTGTAAAAATAAAATAGGCAGCATATGTAAGCTATTTTAATGAACATTTCACAAAGACCATAAAACATAATGTTGCAGCATATTGCTTTCAAGTTAAAATGTCAAAACAACAACAACAACATTGGTATCATAGTTGTAATTCTTTAAAGAAACAACTACATATGGATAAATTAAGTGTAAATTCATTTATCTTAGGATCCTGAGAAGAATGAAAATATCCCAAACTTCACAAAGTCCATAGTATGGAAACTGTCAGCTAATTCCACACATCTATTGTCCCCAGGTCCCCTTTGGCCCTTCTCCAATTTTTAATTCTGATGACAGAAGAAATAAGACCTATTCAAACATTCATAATTAAAATATGGTTTTAAAAACATGCCCAAAATAGAAAGAATAGAATGAGTTATACCATTAATTTACATGGAGACAAAAATCCAAGAAAGAATGTAATAATATAACTTGTGCCCTCCAATTTTTCCATATCGATCATTTTGTAGAAGGAAACTAAAACAAAAGAAATTTAGAAAGAATTCTTTGGTCTGGATTCAGACTCCATCAATTCTTTCTCTGGAAACAAATGACTTTTTTTTTATCATGAATCGTTTGGATTGTTTAGGATCATTTTATTGCTGAGAATAGTTAAGTTATGCACAGTTGTTCATCATAGAGTTTTGCTGTCACTGTGTATAATATTTTACTGGTTCTGCTTACTTCACTCTGTTTCTATTTGTATAAGCCTTTCCAGGTTTTTTGAGCTCCTTCTGCTTGTTCTTTCTTACAGCTTAATAATATGCCATTATAATCAAAGACTGTAACTTACTCAGCCACTCTGCAATTGATATGTATCCCCTCACATTCCAATTCTTTGTCCCCACAAAAAGAGCTGCTTTAAATATTTTGTACATATAGATCAAATACACACACACACACACACACACACACACACACACTTTTTCAAATCTCTTTGGACTCAAGCCTAGTAATAGTATTGCTGTGTCAAATGGGATGTACTGCTTTGCATCCTTTTGGCATAGGTCCAAATTGCTCTCCCGAATGGTTGAAACAGTTTATAACTCCCTCAACAGTGCATGGATGTGTTGATTTTCCCACATCCCCTCCAAATTTTGTCACTTAACTTTCCTCTCTAAATAGACAATCTAGTAGGTATAGGATGGCACCAAAGAGTTGTTTAAATTTGCATTTCTCTAATTAATAATGATTTAAACAAATTTAATGATATAGAGAGCTTTTATTACTTTGAAAAATGTCTGCTCAAATCTTTGGACCATTTATCAATTGGGGATTGATGTATATTTTCCATTTAACTGATTTTTCTATGTATTTGACAACTGAGGTCTTTTTTAGAGACTTGTTTTAAACATTTTTAACCATTCTATTACTCTGTATTCCTCTCCTTCCTTTTTCTCCCTGTTTAGCTTCTATCCACCATAACCCCCAGTTTGCCCTCTTTTCTGTATTTTTTTTAAACCCTTGTACTTCGGTGTATTGTCTCATAGGTGGAAGATTGGTAAGGGTGGGCAATGGGGGTCAAGTGACTTGCCCAGGGTCACACAGCTGGGAAGTGGCTGAGGCCGGGTTTGAACCTAGGACCTCCTGTCTCTAGGCCTGACTCTCACTCCACTGAGCTACCCAGCTGCCCCCTGCCCTCTTTTCTATCAGTCCCAACCCCCTTCTTTTTTCCTCTTCTTGTCCTACTTTTTTGTAGGGTGAGATGAATTTCTAAACCTAATTGATTATTTATGTTCTTTCCTCTTTGAATGAGGTCCAAAGAGAGTAAGGTTCAAATGCTCTCCTGCTCTCTTCTCTACCACCTCACTTTCCCCTCCACTGTAAAAGCTCTTTCATGCGTCTCTTATGTGAGATGATTTACCCCATTCTCTTTCTCCCTTTTCCTCTTCTCCCAATGAATTCCTTTTTCTCAGTCCTTATTTTTTTAGATATCATCTCATCAAATTCAACTCACACCCTTATTTTCTATCTCTGTACATTATTAGTATGTTAAAAAACCCTTAACTTCCATCTTAGAATTAATACTTAGTTTTAGTTTCAAGACAGAAGAGTGTTTATGTCAGGCAATGGTGGATAAATGATTTCTCCAGGTTAACACAGTTAGAAAATTCCTGAGGCCAGATTTGAACCAAAGTCCTCCCATATCAAAGCTTGGCTCTCTATCCATTGAGGCACCTAACTGCTCCAATATGTACACTCTTTTTAATTGCCCTAAAATAAAGTTTTTAGGAGTTTCACGAATCATCTTCCAATATAGGTATGTAAACAGTTTAACCTCATTGAATATATTTTGATCCTGCTTTCCTGTTTACCCTTTTATGATTTTCTTATGTATTATATTTGAGAGACAAATTTTCCATTTAGCTCTGGTATTTTACTGAGGAATATTTGAAAGTCTTCTAGTTCACTCAATACCCATTTTTTCTCTCAAGGATTATGCTCAATTTTGCTGGGTAAGTGTGATTTTTGGTTGAAGTTCTAGCTCCTTTACCTTCTGCATTATCATATTCCAGGCCCTTCAATTATTTAATGTAGAAATTGCCAAATCTTGTGTCATTCTGACTGTGGCTACTCAGTATTTGAATTGTTTCTTTTTGGCTGCTTGCAATATTTTCTCATCAACCTGGGAGTTCTGGAATTTGGCTTGAATAATCCTGGGAGTTTTTCTTTGGGTATCTTTTTACAGGAGGAAATGGTAAATTCTCTTGATTTTGATTTCAACCTCTGGATCTATGTAATCAGGGCAGTTTTCCTTGTCAATTTCTAGAATGATGATTTTTTTAATTGTGGCATTCATATAGTTCAATATTTTTGATGATATCTCCTAGATATTATCTTCTAGATCTATTTTATTTATTTCAGGAAGTAATATTTCAATTGTTTTCCTAATGAGATATTCCAAATTTCTTCTTTTTTCTTTTCATGCTTTTGACTTTAATTGTTTCTCAATGTCTAATGGAAGCAGTAGGTTTCACTTGCCCAATTTAAATTTTTAGAATATTATTTTCTTCAGTGAACTTTTTGTAACTCTTTTTCTATTTGGGCAATTCTGCTTTTTAATAAAATTCATTTAAAAGGATTTTTGTACCTCTTTATCCTGTTTGTTTAGTTTTTTAAAGATATTAATATCTTTGGTATTTTTGTGCCTCCTTTACCAAGATGTTGACTCTTTTTTCTAGATTTTCCTGTATCATTCTCATTTCTTTTCCCAAGTTTTCTTCAGCCTCTCTTATTTGCTTTGTAAAATCCTTTTCGAGCTCCTCCATTAATTCCTTTTCAGCTTGAGACGAATTTGTATTTTTCTTGGAGGCTTTGTATACAGCAGTATTGTCTTTCTTGTCTTCTGAGTTTATGTTTTAGTCTTCCCTGAAACCAAAATAACTAATAAACATTTCTATTTTCAGTTTCCTTTTTTGTTGTTTGCTCTTTTTCTAGCATTTCTCTTTTCTTTTAACTTCAAGAGCTTTTAGTCGGACTCGGTAACTGTGGTAAAAGGATCCCTTTTCCAAACTTCAGGTTCTTCATGCAGTTGCCTTTAGGAGATTTACAAGTTTTCAGTTTTCCCATTGTGTTATGATCTAAGGAGAGGTGTGTTTAATACACTTCATACCTTGTTCTCTGGGCAAGGAATAACCACAGGCACTCCTTTCTGCTTTGGAAATGTGACCAGAGTCCCCCCTGCTTCCCTGGGGCCACAAGAGACAGTGTTCCTCCTAACCCTGAGACTAAAACACAGGCCTGGGACCTAGGTCTGCATATAGGCAATGAGAAAAGAGTCTTGTACCCAGTGCCAGTTCTTCTCTGGCACATTGATTTATACTCTATTTATATTACCCATATATACAATTATACACCATACAATTGTGCCTCCATTTTTTTGTCCCATATAGCAACCTTATTATTCATCTAACCATAGTCTTAATTCATTTTTCTCTTACTGGATGCCTTCATACCTTAATTTTCCTCTAGACTCACTCTTCAAGCTTACTCAACCATAGGTGCTAACCTTCTATCCATGCTCATTCAAAGTACTGCTCAAGTCTGACCTCTAAAAAATCATAGGTGACATATACTGATGCCTTTAGGTCATCCCTTAAGATTGTGTTTAGATGAATCCCTTCTTAGCCTCTCTCTCTCAATCTCTTATGAAATAAGAAAGCTAGATGGTATAGTAGAAAACGAACTGGACCTGGAATCAGAGAACCCAGCCTAAATCCTGCTTTACACAATTACTAGCTGTGTAATCCTGATGTAATACCTATGTTTGCCTCAATTTCCTCATCTGAAAAATTAGGATGATAGATTTTACCTTCCTGTAGTGTTTTGAGAATAAAATGAGGTAATATTTTAAAGCACATTGTAAATTTTAACATGGAATATAAATGAAAATTATATAATTATCATAAAAATGGTAACCTTCCATTTTTTACTGGAAGATAGCCTATTCTCACTCAAAAATAAACTTTTTTCAGGGGTTTAGCCAAACATGTCATCTTCAGCATTTAGAAAATTTGCATTAGAATTTGGTACTAGGAGTTATGAGTAGGAAGAAACAGTACAGTTGCCCCCCACATTTTGCAAACTCCTTCAAATAGTTTTAGAAAATGCACCAGTTCAGTTAATCAGATTATGAAAGTGGACATTAAAAAAAAGAAGGGAGGGAAGGAAAAGTGTTGTTATTTAAACCTCACTCTATTTTATGTTCTCCAGAAAGGGGAAGAATCCAGCACACAATTACAGTTGGATAAAAAATACTTTTTTCCTCAACAGGAAAAGTTGAGAAGAGAGAATTATTTAAGGAATATATTAGTCTTAAGCAAAATATACTATAAATATATTATGCATATATATAATTTTGGTGAGAAATTGTCATGAGACCCTTCTTGAAAGATAGATAGATAGATAAATAGGTAGATAGATAGGTAGGTAGAGATGCAGATATGCATACCTACCTTCATTTTCACAAAACTCTAAATGAAATTCAGCATTTCCATCATCTATGAATATATGTATATATGAATATATGCATGTATATATACATATATATTTTTTTCCTGAGTAAAGGTCCTTATCCTTCTCCAAATGACCCAGGAAGTCCAGAAAATACTGAAAAAAGGTCAAGAACTCTTGCTCTAGAAGATCTTTGGAATATATTCCTCTTTTGCTATTAAGCAGCCACTATCTTAAGTCTTCTTCCATCTCTCACCAGGAATATTGTAATATCCTCTTAATTGGTCTCTTTGCTCTCTCCACTAAAATCCACCTTCCATAGAATTGGCAGTGTGATTTTTCTAACACTCTGGTCTGAACCTTATAACTTCCCCATTTCCCACACATACACTCAATGAATTTCCTATTTTTTTCAAAAATGCAGTATAAATTGTTTGCCTTTTAAAACCTTTCAAAGCCCATGTCTTGCTTATGCTTTCCAGTCTCATTACCTAGCTCTCCCCTTCTCATCCTCTATGGTCCAGGTGAACAAGTATTTTTGCTGTTTCTTACACTTTAGATCTCATTCTCAATCTTCCTACCTTGGTACTGGTTATCCTCCATGATTGAAATGTACTCCCTCCTCCCCTCCATTTTGCAGAGTTCCTGACAGATTCAAGTACAGTAACATTTTTTACACAAAGCCTTTTTTTATTCTCCCAACTATTGATATATTTCCCCCTAATTATCCTGCATTTAGTATCAGATTGGGGATGGTGTTATTTTATTCTTTGAATCTCCTTTGACTATCACAATGCTTAGCATATAGTAGATGCTTAATAAATGCTTATTGATTGATGACTTAATTCTTGGAATAATAATGCACAGATCACTTTTGAGTTCAACTCTCTTTGCTTTCAAGAGATAGATTGAAGTTTTTGCTAAGAAGGCCCTCCTTCGAACTTGAAGTACATTCCTGGGCTTCAGCCAGGAGTGAAAAAAGACTTTCTCAAGCCGTCCCAGAAACAAAAATAATAAAGTGTGGAAACAGTTATCATAACTTGTCCAGAGAGTCTGGGGCACTGTTTGAGTTCCAGGCAAAGGTGTGGTTCTATTAGAAAAAAATTTCTTAAAAAAATGGAAAAGAAACTCAGCTTTCCCAGATCCCCCTCAAAAAGTATTTTGGCCTTTATATGACTTTTGCCAATTAGTTTGGTTATATTCTACTCTTTAGGTTTTCATTAATTGTTTATTATTTTACCTCAAGAAAAAAAAAATTTATATGTCCTTTTGAAAAAAAAAATGTGGCCTATTACTATTCTACCCTAGAGGCATTCTTACCCCATGCTTTCCACCTCGAGGTTTTAATAGAGATGGTTTTTGCACTTATAATTGAAAACTAATGATGAGAAGCAGTCTTGAAACCATACTACTCCCTTCCATGAAGAGAACAATACTGACCCTATATCTGAGTTGGGGAGGTGATTGATGGTGATGGGGGCCTAACACTGAACACTAGATAAGCAGGCCAGTCTGGCAGCAGCGTGGATATATGGAAAACACTCCCATTAATCTTTGCACATATCACATGGAAAAAAAGGAGAAATAAAATTTTTTTAAAAAAGACAAACCCTGTAAAAGGGATCATTTTCAGGAGCTGATCTGCTTTAAAAGACTTTAATTTCTACATTTAAAAAATTTTAAAAACACTTTCTGAACTATTGCCATTAAGAGAAATAGTAAAAAGCACTAGACCAGGAGTCAGAAGACCTGGCTTCAAATATTTATTTTTATATGAGCATAAACAAATCATTTACTCTTTCAGAGGCTAAATTCCCCTGCCTTTAAGGTGGGTTGGGGATAATAACACCTGTACTACATATCCTACAGCTTTGTTGTGCTTCAATTGGAGCATCTGTCGATTTCTCACTAACAAAATAGAAATTTTGGTGCTGACAATTTTGTAATCTCTATAATATATAAAATTGCCTTTCTTTGTATATTTTGTGCATTGATTATCATTAAAAATTATTTGTTTAAGTTATGGCCAGTCACAAATTTGAGCTGTTTCCTTAGGCTTAACCTATAACAGGGATACTATGCACACAAAAAAATGAAAGGAATTAACAAATGATAATGATCAGAAAAAAGGTGATACAGATATATTCTTTATTCCTCAGAGGGACTCAATCAACCAACAAAACTTTATTAAGCACTTCTATGTGCCCTCAGACACTGTACTAGTTTGACATGGTGACATGATACTCTTTGGCTTGCTTTGGCTCACTTACTCCAACCTGACATCAGCAGGTCTCAATTCTCAGACATCAAAAACATAAGCATGGCAATGACTGCAACCTTGATGACCATGATAACCTCAAATGACCACCACCAGCATCTGCCACAGGGTTAAATTCAAACTCAGAGTCCTATCAACATACTGCCACTTTCTCATACTGCTTTCGAGAAGAAATTAAGTTTTCAGTGTGAGCATCTACATCTTCAAAATCATCTATATCCCTGAAATCATCATTATAAACTAGGGATTGATTTACTGTTTTATTGATTATCTAATCTAAATAAACTGTTAATAAATCAGATTAAATTTAAAAATAAACCATATACCCTATATGCATTTCTATTTTCAGACTTAATTAAATATTTAGCAGTATATATCTGACTCTAGAATGATTTAATAGGACACACTTTTAACTTGATGTATAATGACATTTGACCTATCACTTTCTTTAGTTTAGGCAATAAATAAAATAATAAATCAAATCCTTATTTGTAGCATTTGCTAATTTCCAAGGTGCAAATGCTCACAATGAAAATTTAATAATTGTCTCTAGTGAGCTATCTCAATTTGGCTCCCGTACACCTCTGCCTTTCCTTTTGCTATTGTCAACTTATCCCTAATTACTTAACACAGCTAAAAACGATCCTTTTCTAGCTTATATTTCATCCTTGAAGATTCATCTTTCTTATACATTTAACACACACACACACATACACAGAAATAAAACATTGAATCTGCATGTATGACCAGAGAGGCAGTATGATATAGTACAGTAATGACAAAACTTTTAGAAATGAAGTGCCGGGCCCCCACCTCGCCACCCCACCCAGACTGAGTGCCTGGCATTCCCTGCCCTTTCCCTTATCTCACACAGGGAGGGAGGAAGCACTCCCATTGGGCTGCTGGGCAGAGGGGTGGGTGAAGTAAGGAATATCCTCAGTAAGTGTAGAGAGGGGGAAGGGTGTGGCCTGAGCACTCTGATCCCCTCCAGCTCTGCTGCCTGTGAGCCTCCCACCTTATCCCCTTTGTGCTCCCATTGGGCTGCTGGGCAGAGGGGAGGGGGATGTGAAAAAATGTCATCAGGCATGGTGGAGAGGGGGAGGGTAGCAGCTCTACCTGAGTCCCTCTTAGTTCTAAAAATGAACTCTGGCGTGGGCAGGGGGAGGGCAGACTTGTGCCCACAGAGAGAGCTCTGCATCCCATGTTTGGCACCCGTGCCATAGGTTCACCATCACTGGTATAATAAATAGGGAGTTGGAAGTCACACCTCTAACAGACACTGGCAAGGTGACTTGGGGCAAGTCGCTTAACCTCTTAGTTCTATAGAAAATTCCATAAAACTGCAGATGCCATAGAAAGTAAGGATCTGTATTGCTAAGAAGCATTTTTTTTCCTTAGGTGAGAAGTCCCAATTCAAATGGACACATGGGTCTACTATTGATCCCTATCCTATATATTACCTCATACACTAGATTATAAACTCCTTGAGTTAATGACTCTGTAATCATTCATCAGAATGTAATATTTTTTTAATAAGTGTAATCATTTATTAGAAACACTGAGCATAACAAACAGTAGGTAAAATAAATGTTTATGAAGTAAGATCAAAGGATCATAGAATAGATTTAGACCTACAAGAGACTTCTGAGATCTCATCCAAACCTGTTAGTTTGCTGATAAGAAAACTGTAACAGTAACATATATGCATATTATATACATATATTTGTCTGTTTTATACATGATAATTATTTATAAAAGTTTAAAGAGGTAATAGTTGATAGAACTGGGATTTTAACCTAGGGCCTTTGACTCTAAATTGAGGGGCCTTTTGATACACTTTACCTTCTCATGATGAATGAAGCAAAATTTTTTATCAAACTACTCACTTTTTCAAAAACTCTCCATCTCCCTTCAAAAGGGAGGCTACCCAGTTATAGATTACTAAGCTAGGCCATCAATAATTCTGTTAAATGGTAGCAAGAGAAAAAGTCATGATAGACTTATGATGCATATAATGTAAACATTGTATGTGCCCAGAGTGGAAAACTGATTCTAAGAAAAAGCTCAGGCTTAGTAAAGAATGCTTTGTATTTAGCACTCTTTGGGGAAACTGAGGTAAAACTCAATACTAATTGAATGACTAATTGAGAGAGGCAATATAGTAAAGTGGAAAGAATATTGGACCAAGAGTTAAGGCAGGAGTTCTCATTTAGATCCTGATTTTGCCACCTACTATTTGTATTACCTTGCAAAAATCATATCAACCTTTACTAAAGACTTGGGTTTTTTACTCCATTAAAAGAAGGGGTGGGAGGAGATGATTGATAAAATCCCTTCCAGATCCAAGATTCCGTATCATTATGACCTTATTAAGGGAGAGTAAACATAATAGCTCAATTCCTTTTTCTATCTTTACCTGTCTAGATGCCAAAATATAAAAAGTGTCCAACATATCACCAGTTGTATCCCCTGAAGAAAAACACCTTGATTAATTGACATTGAAACATATTAATTAATTATGATTAATTAAACTTTGCTTAGAGAGGGGCTCTCATTGTCACTTTAATCTTATATTTAATTGAAAATCTTATTCTGTGCATCAACTGCCATTGTATTACATACATTAAATACTCAAATTTCTATAGCATTTTGAGGTTGATAAAATGCTTTCCTCATAAGGTAAATAGAGCAATTATTATTATTCTCATTTTATAAATGAGAAAAAAGCAGCTTGCCCTAGGTCTCACCATTAGTAAGTATCAAAGAATATGTTCTATTTATTTTTTCACTGTGTCTGAGAGCAGCTTTTTGTCAAGTATATGATTTTTCTCAAACTCTCAAAAATGACATGCTCAGGAGAATAAAATGTTGATTAATGAAAAGCTCTAGGAAGTTAAGGAAGTTAATTGTGTTGCTATAATCATAGTTTTATACTTCAATAAAAAGTGTATGCAAAGGTCAACTATTCTATTTCTAAATTCAGTTCAGAGTATCTCTGTGTATGACATAGATTCACAGTCATATTCAACAAAGAATGCAGCTCGTAATTAATGTCACAAGGGACATCTTTCATATAAATAGGAATAAAGTAGTAACATATGTGTGCTTATTTGGTTAAGAGAAGGTCAAGGTCTCAATATATCATTCAAAAAAACATTTATTGAGTGCCTGTTTGTGTTGTAGATTGATTTGAGTGTTATTAGGTAGCTACATATTTGCAATAAGACCTGAACTGTGCCTTCTTAGAGTTTATAGTATAATATGGGAAGTATATATTTTTAAAGAAAATTCAAAAGATAATAAAACCCAGGCAGAAGATATTGGTTCAAACCTTGACTCTGAGAATGTAGAACTTAACCTCTTTGGGCCTTGGTCTCCTTATCTATAACATCTGAAGATTGTATCAGACAATATCTATACTTCCTTCCATGTCTAAATTTCATGATTTTAATAGTTATTTTCTGGTTTAATCAAATAGTCAAGATGCTAAATTTAGTTGTTCCTATCCTGCTAAAGTGTAAGTGATATCAGCACCCTCTATATTTTAGCATCCAGGAAAAAAACATTTATTGCCCACCTTATTTATGGTTCTGGGATAATTCTAAAATGATACCATACTATATCAGGGCAGATAAAACATTTTAATCATAATAGCTGGCACTTAATTTATATAGTCCTTTAAGGCTGGCAGAGTGCTTTCCCCATGTTGACTCATTTTAACTTCTCAACAATCTTGTAAAGTAGTTATTATTATCAAAACCATTTACAAACGAGGAAACATAGGCTGAGAGAAGTTTAAGTTACTTGTCTATGACTGCATAGCTAGGGAGTATTTGTGTGCAGAACTCAAATTCAGGTATTCCTTACTCCAAGTTTTGTGCTTTATTAAAGGAATCACTGCACTGCCTCTTAAAGATATGGATAGCAATATTGAATATTGGGTGGTAGAGTAGACTTAGAATTATGTTTTATTTGTTATTTTGGCTCCTTAAGTATAGATTTATTTTCATTAATTTACATAGCTCTTTCCAATCATCTGCTACCTTCAATATGAACTTCCAGGACTGCTGTGAGATGACCAAAGGCAGAAAAAACACTTTTGGTATATATAACACTGAAACAATATGAGATCATTTCCTCCAAGTGGTACTTGCAATGCCTCTGATCTGTTTCAGATAAACACTTTAATACCTAATTCTTCCATGGTATGGTTTTCAGTTATTTTAAAGTAAGAGCTGAGGGCATAATATTTAATCAAAAAGTTACTCTAACTCAATGTACTGTTGGGCAGGTATTGAGTTTCAGACTTGGTCTTTTTCTGTGAGATGCTTGAACTAAAGAATGAAAAGAAAAAGGAGGGGGGGAATAATCAGTTTGTCTTTAACACTGAAGAATTTTGCTTCCCAACTGACTCGGCCCCACCAATAGGCAATTATAAGGCAATTATAATCAAGACAGGCAAAATAATTTAGTGATTCATGTGTCAGCCTAATTTAGTGATTTTGTATAACATCACATATAGCACCTAGAAAATTGTTAATTGTTGAAAATCAATATTTCTTCAATTTGATGTCTGCTTATCAAACTGAGAATGTATGCTCTAACTCATATACCTAACTGAAAGTGAATGTCACCATATACCTACAAAAATATGTATATCCCACTAAGACCTTGATAAGGAATAATACTTGACATTTATGTAGCATTTAAAATTCATGACACATTACATATATTAAATTCATTAAATGTCACAGAAACCCTGTGAAGAAGATTCTATCAGTGCTTAATAAATGATGAGAGAGGGGCAGCTGGGTAGCTCAGTGGAGTGAGAGTCAGGCCTAGAGACAGGAGGTCCTAGGTTCAAACCCGGCCTCAGCCACTTCCCAGCTGGGTGACCCTGGGCAAGTCACTTGACCCCCATTGCCCACCCTTACCACTCTTCCACCTATGAGACAATACACCGAAGTATAAGGGTTTAAAAATAAATAAATGAATGAATAAATGATGAGAGACTAAGAAGCTAAAGGATTTTGAACCTATATCTTCCTGTCTCAAAGTTGAATGCTATCTACTTTAACACACTAAATATGTCACATGTAAGGCATTTTTGTTTAGGAATGAAGCCTGATTTTGGAAAAACCAAAGTCATATGGACTTAGTGCACTGGAATGTCTACCGACATTCATGGTAGTCCTTAAGATTCCAGTTCTTATGGCCTTAAAAGTTTTCTACCTAGCCTTTTGGGTATCCATTTGAGGTAGAAATGCAGAAAACAAGGAATAATGATTACTTTAGGTCTATATTTCTCCTTTCAAGTATTCCAGAGAATATTGGCTAAGGACACTGCCCTTTCTCCCTCCTACTTCTCCAACCCCAATAACAACCATAAGCAAATGGATATCAAGTTTCAACAGAAATCTCAAGACAGAGCATGAACTGAACTGATGAGAAGAGATGAAAAGTCAGTTCATAGCAAGAAGGAACTTAAGCCAGGTTAGAATAGGAAAGTAGGCAAGCACAGTCAAGACTCATGGAACCACTTGAAGTTGAAACACTATAGCAGCTTTAGTTGAAGAGAGCAAAAAGATATCAATCCATAGCCTCTTCCTGTCCCTTGCTTCCCCAGAGTTTTTCTAGAAAAAGATTCCATTAACTTTATTTGCCCAATCACTTTTCTTTCTACCCTCATCCCCTAGACCAATGGGGACTAAGGCCAAGGAGAAGGGAAAAGGCAACAAATTAATTCAGATGGTTAAATTATAGGAGCTTACTATTTTAATGCCAATTTATATTTCCTTTACTTGATTCTAAATATGTCCCAGAACCATTAATAGAAAATTATCTAATATTTGCCTTTGAGGATTTAAGATTATAGTGGAAAGAGTCATTCATTCCATGAGGCAAATGGAAGTTTAAACTAATTAATAAAAGTTTTTTTTCATATTTCTGTTCATTTCTGATTATACTCCAGATTATACCCACTAGATTTTCACTGAACCTGGAAAAGAGAGTGAGCAGATGAATTGAGTGAGTGATAAGGTTGACTCTGGGTTCTTGTGACACTATAGCTCAACTTGTATCTAATGATATTCCATTTTAAACAGACACATAGACACACACACACACACACACACAATACCACCACTAAAAACAGTAGCAATCTCATTGCAGCAATTTTCAAAGTATGAGTTTTATACATTGACAAAATATGAATATAGTGGGGGACTAATAAATATTTTCTGTTGCAGGTGTCCTGTATTTATTTATTTGGATATCATGTATTATCTAGTGCTATTTGCTATTTGTTTAAAATTATCCAAATGCTTATAATTCTACCAATTTCATAGAAAGGAATTATATTAAACTGTTCTGAGTGGTTAGCCTACAAACTTCTGTTATTACTGCACTACTATCCAATTAGTGCTTTATAGTTTCTTCCACATTTCTCTTGTTGAAATGTAAAAGGGCACACATGAGAACAGTGTATATGAGAGAAAGAGGAAGCTGACTTTTTTTCCCCTCAGATATGAATGAATCAATCTCTCACCAACAGAATAGAGAATCCGATTAAAGGAGAATTGAATGAATTCATTATATCAAACAATTACAGTTACTTTCACAGGAAGTTAAAGAAGCTTACAAATAAAGTATTTTCTAGTTGCTTAAAAATTCATTGTTTATGAAAAATACTCAGTAATAGATATGGAAGGCAATTTTGGTTTAGGACAAGTGTAGTTTATCTTTTTAACAAGGTTGGGTTTTTTTCCCTTCAGCTTTCAGGTCTAATGGCTAATCTTCCCTTCATACAAGTAATTTTGTAGGCGAGATTAATTCATGGAGAGTAGCAGCTTATAAAAAGCTAATAATTGTAATAAAATAAACAGGCCATGGAAATGTCCCTAGAGAAGGCTTAATAGAAGATATGGAATTATTCTTGTTTTCCATTTAAATATGAGGTGTATATTATAACTAAAATGAAATTCTGACCAATATCCATAGTGGGAAAGAATAACTGGCAAATCTTTTGGCCATCATTCATGAGTATGTTCTCTTCTTAGGATGCCTTACACAAGAAAACTAAAGTATTATCTTGAAAGTGATGTGCAAATAAATGAATTCATGTTTGTATTTCATCAGTGTTTTGTTTTGTTCTGTTGTTTTTTCCATTCTTGCATTTCTCATCCAGGAACAAATAATCATTGAATCTTTCATTTATATAAGCAAAAAAAAAAAGAGAAGAAAATATCTAAGTATAGAAACAACTAACTTTGGAATCAAATGAAATCATAAACACAAGTACCAAAAATCCATTTTTGTCTTTTCATCTCATTTGCTTTTAGCAAATCTTCACAAATAGTCAATAGCTACAATCTCATACTGCTCTAGTTAACTTTAGACAAATTTAGTTTTCAAAGAATACCACATATCATATTGCTTGCTTTAACAATGAGTGAAGAGTGAGGCTGAAGGGAAGAAGGTAATTTGGAACTTTGAAATTTTAAAAAAAGAATGATAGAGAACCAATGGCATCATGGGGTGATATAATGACTTCTGTGTGAATCGTATTTAAGTGAGGCACAGTTGCACAAAGTCATAGCTTCATTTTCTCTTAGAGAATCATTGAAATGCAAGGGTAAAATAAAAGTATGGAAGATACCAACATATCCAAGATACAAACTGATTGTCCCCACCCTCCTTTTTTTTCAGTCTTTAGTTCAAGCATCTCACAGAAAAAGACCAAGTTTGACACTCAATACCTGCCCAACAGTACACTGAGTTGGAGTAATTATGTCTGACCGCACTCTAAGAGTTCTGTAATGCATGTTCCAACTACCTTCAACTAGCTTTGGGGACAAATTGTTCTCATCTGCCCATTCCACCCACTTCACATGCTTGGGGTAAACATCCCCCTAAGTCACAGACAGGTTTGAGGTCTTTCAGTTATTCTCAACATGGTTTTGCCCAGCAAATCAGTTTTACCAGGATGTTGCCTCTGTCCATGCTGTAGCTTTTGGAGCCACAGGTGAGAACTGAATGACAGAAAGATACCAAAGGTGATTGAGCAGCCCTATAAAGGGCTCAGAAAGGTCTCATACAAGAGGTATTAGTCCTCCCTGCATACTTCCTATACCCTAATAGAGTGGCATGAAGACTATATTGAAAATACTATAATTCTTTGTTGAAGTACTATCCAATTCCTTTTTATGTGAATTGACTTCAGTTATGTAAGCATGAAACAAAATAAGATTCAATCACCAAAAGGAAAAGTTATAATATACTTCTTTCCTGGACAAAGAGAGTCATCAGTTTTTTTTAATATCTTTATAGTAAACATTTTATCAAGCATTAAAATGTACATATTTATGGTAGCAGAAAACATAACTTTGTTTCTTTCTCATCTACAGAAATATATTTTCTTTGTTTCTGTTCTCTACAAATATAAGAGACAATGTAATATATTAGGTGTTCAGTGGAGGGTAGTAGTATGGCATAGTGGAATGAGGAGCACTCTGAGAATTAGAAATAATAACTGCAAACCTGGAGAACATTATACACAGTAACTGAAACATTTTGGGACAATCAAATGAAATAGACTTTGCTACTAAAAGCAATATAATGATCCAGGACAATTCTGAGAGACTTATGAAAAAGAATGCTATCCACATCTAGAAAAAGAACTGTAGAAGTAGAAATCAAGAAGAAAATATATGATTTATCACTCGTTTTTATGGGTATATGATTTGAGGTTTGGTTTTAAAAGATTACTTTATTACAAAAATGAATAATATGGAAATAGGTTTTGAGTAAAAATGTATAATCCAGTGGAATCACTTGTCAACTCTGGGAAGGGGGAGGGAAGAGTGGAAGAGGACAACATGAATCATGTAACCATGGAAAAGAATAAAAAAATCCTCATGGAATAAGATCTATAGAAAAAAAAGTGAGGGGGTGGATAAAAAAAGAAATAATAACTGCATATAATACCCTAAAGTTTACAAGAACATTTTAGGAAATGTTATTATCCTGGGAGCAACTAAGTGCCCCAGTGGATAAAGTACCAGGCCTGGAGTCAGGAAGACTTGTTTCTTGACATTAAATCTAGTCTCAGACACTTACTGTGTGACCCAGGGCAAGTCACTTAATTCTGGGTCCCTCAGTTTCTTCATCTTTAAAGTGAGCTGGATAGTGGGCATTGTTGTTTCACTCCTGATCTTATTGGAAAGGCTTCTAATTTATCCCCATTACAGATGATGCTTGTTGATGTTTTAAGATATAAACTGTTTATTATTTTTAGGAAAAGTCCTTCTATTCCTATACTTTTCAGTGTTTTCAATAGGAATGGGTGTTGTATTTTGTCAAAAGCTTTTTCAGCATCTATTGAGATAATCATGTGACTTTTGTTTGTTAGACTGTTAATATGGTCGATTATGTGGATGGTTTTCCTAATGTTGAACCATCCTTGCATTTCTGGTATAAATCCCACCTGATCATGATGGTACTGATTCCAAAGCCAGGTAGATCAAAAACAGAGAAAGAAAATTACAGATTCCCATTATTAGCCACTTCAAAAAATAAAAAAAAATCAATCCATCTTTCCATATACACCCTCATTCTTAGAGTTTGTTTTGATCAGGATTAATCCCTTCCAAATCTACCTTCTATCCAATTCCCTCTCCTCCATTTTCACATTTTCCTCATTTCCCTTGGTAAGTGAAATACATTTTGCATTCAATTCTGTATTGTTCATTCTAATGTTCATTCTAATTTCTTATAGTTCAGATGATAGAGTGAGGTTCTTCAGCTATTCTTTCACTAGCTTTGTTTAAATTGTTTATATAGGTGTATAATTATGCATCTAAGGATGAAATACTTATTCCTATTTTTTCTTTTCCTTCCCAATACTATAAAATATATTCCTCTTCCAAATCTCTTTCTTTCCTTTTCTTAAAATTATCAAAATATAACAGATTCATTTGCACTCCTAATTAATTAGACTATCAACCCTAATAACGACTGGATTCAGAAGGGACACATGCCATCTCTATATATTTAAATCTAAGGAGTTTATTACTATTTAGTCTTTTATCCTTTTTTGTTACTATTTACCTTTTGATACTTCTTTTCACCTCTGTTTTAATTTCAAAGTTTCTCCATAGCTCTGTTCTTTTTATTAGGAGAGATCTTTTTTATTTATATCCATTTCCCCCCCTAAAGAATTATACTCAGTTTTGCTATTTAAGTTCTTCTTGGCTACAAGCCTATATCATTTGATTTCTAGAATATCATATTCCAAGTTCTCCATTCCTTTATTTTGGTAGTTGCTAAATCATGCATAATCCTGACTGAGGCTCTTCAATCCTTGAATTCTTTCTGTTGATAGTTGTCTTATGGGGGATTTTTTTCAATGGATGATGAGTGGATTTTTTCTATTTTCATTTTGCCCTGAGGTTCTAAAAGATTCAGACAATTTTAAATTTCTTGAGACATAAAATTGAACTTTTTTTTTTAATCTAGTGACTTTTAATCTTTTTTTTTCTCCTTGATCTGCTTTCTAGGTCCACTGAGAAGCTAAGAGCCAGCCTATGTCTCTGCTGCTGTTTTCTTCTGGACTTGCTCCTCTTTCTTAGTACCCAGGCTAAAGCCTCTGATTGTCTTTACTCTGGAATATGATCCCTGATGGTAGGTTCTTCCTCAGTTTAGCCTCGGCTTATTATCCAGGACTCAGTAGTAGATGACAAAGTTTTTACTTGAAACTTGTTGAGTTCTACAGGAGACTGTTCTTTAATTTTATTTTTAAAAGAAGGTTCACAGTGGAGGAAAAGGAGAATAGGGAGGGATGGGATAGAAATGAATGTGATTAAAAAAAAAAAGAAATGGCATCAAAAATAATAAAATGTTTAAAGGGAAAAAAGTGAAAAAAATTTTGTAAAAAATTACCTTTCTTCTGAGAACTGAGGACTATATGTTTGGGCATTTGCTTTGAACTCATTTGTTTTTCATTTTTCCTTTCTGGAATTCAATTTTGTTTTGTGTTTTTATTTATAAAGTAAAAATTTGACCAGGTAACCACTAAAGCCTCTTCCAGGTATAACATTCCAGGACTCTGTGATTTAAACATATAATCTTCATTATACTAAAAAAAAAAGCTTTCAAGGAGAAGTTTTGTCTTTAATATTCTAAAAATTATAATTTTTATAAAGTCTTGAGATATAATATGTGATTTAAAATTGAGTGAACTATTTTTCCCAAATATAAAACTAATCTAAACCACTTAAAAATAAAGGAAAACAGATATTAGAATTAGCATTTTGCTTTCCAAAAGTCTGTATTATTATTGAGGTAGATATTGTCTTGAAGTATCTAGGTGGCTGAGTTGATAGTGCTCTGGGCCTGAAATCAGGAAGACTTATGTTCAAATTTGACTCTTAGGCATTTATTATATAACCTTTGGCAAGTCACTTAACCTCTTTTTTGCATTGTAGATGGCTCAGTGGATAGAGCTCTGGGACCATAGTCTGGGAGACTTGAGTTCAAAACTAGCCTCAGGCACTTACTAGGGATGTAACCTTAGGTAAATCATTGAGTTTCTTTTTGCCTTAATCCATTAGAAAAGGAAATGGCAAACCAGTGCATTATCTTTGCCAGGAAAATTTCACAGACAATATAGGAATGCTTGGTTCACAGAGTTTTGAAGAGTTGGACACAAATGACTGGACAGCAACAACAATCTTATACCAGTGGTCTTCAGAATTCAATCTGAGAACTTCTCTTTGTCTCTGAAAATTTTCAAGGAATCCTCAAGGTCAAAGTTATTTTCCTAATAATAAAGACTTTCAATTTATAATATGATAAAAATTAATGGAAATTAACCATATAAACAAAAGTTCTTGGAATAGATCCTCAATATTTTAAGAGTATAGAATAGTCCTGAGACCAAAATGTGCTTTAGCCTATACCAAAGAAATGGGAAGATGATGTATTTGTTATGTTTTAATATCTCATTATAGCATTTCAAAAAATTGGTCCCCATTCCCTATAAGCGTGACTCTTAAGAAGTTATGTCAGAGCTGAGTTAATGCAAAGCAGCTTTTTGGTGATTCCTTTTGTTAAAACAATGGATTTCAGCATACCTTAGTCTATTATGTTTATGCATGCTAAGAGAACATTTCATTATTCAATGTCATGAATAGGTTGAATAATGCCAAAAATACACTACTTGATTCAGATTTTAATTTCATTCTATTAAGTAATGTCTGTTACTAAAATATCTTAAACCAGGAGTTCTTCTCCTGAGGTCTGTGACTCTTTTTCCCATTTGAATTTCAATCACTCCACCATAATTTCTTCCCATTGTAATCCAAAATATCTTAGAAGAATTATTTTAATAAAGGGTTCATAGGCTTCACTAGACTGCCTAAGGGGTCTATGACACACAACGTTTAAGAAATACTATTTTAAATTCTTTCAGGGCCCTGAAACATCATAGAGATTAGGCCCCTGGCCTACTTCTTCCAAATTTTTTCCTCTGATAAACAAAATTGTAGGCTTGAGATCGGAAATTGTGTCACATTCTTCTTTAGATTCTTCAGCATGAATCACCTTGTACCAATTAATGTCTATTGGATGATTTAAATTGATATCTGCTGATATAGTTTTGCTATCATAGTATGGAACTAAAAAAGAAGTTCATAACAATAGTAGCTAACATTTATATAACACTTGAAGATTTTCAGAGCTTTTTAAAACATTATCTCATTTTATCTCCACAAAAACCTAGGAGGTAGATGTTATTATCTCAGTTTTATAGATGATAAAAATGAGAAAAACAGAAGTTTAGTGACTTGCCCAAGGTCACAAAGTTAGGAAATCTCAGAAACAAGATTTATATTTAGGTTTTCCAGACCTTAGCACTGTATCCTCTGAACCACCTAACTACCTTTCTAAAAACCATAATGCATGAAATTATTCCAATAATAATTCATGATTTTCAAGATAAATATATACAATTTACTGTCATGCTCTCATCTTCAATAGAGATTTTCATTTTTTCTAGCCCACAAGGTAGAGCAATAGGATCAAAAAGCCTCTGGCCTAGTCTTTGCCACTATGTGAGAATAGTGGGGAAAAAGGATTAACTTGAGATCCCAGGACTATAGCTAAAAAACTATTAATTATCAATTTTGCAATAAATTAAAGGCAGTATAGAAAAATAAAGACCTATCCTAGTAGGCATGAAGATTTTGTTTTAAATTTTGAACTTCTTATATTCTGTATGTGTGATCTTGGGCAAGTCATTTAAACTCAATGTTTAAAGATTATAAATTTTAGAGCATACTATTTATGAGTGAATGATTGAAAAAATAAATGACAGAAATAAAGATTAAACCAAATATTTGTGGTAAAATTATCACTAATTATTTAATCTTCAAGAATCATTTTAGCTGGACAAAGAAGGTACAAAGAATGTATATATAATTGTAATTCTCTTTAAATCGTACTTGACAATTGGACTTGAAGCTTACTCTTGAAAAAAATAGTAATTAGAAATGTACTGCTCCTTTGGGAAACATATTCCATTTTTAGATTGCTCTACTTATTAGGATAATTTCTTTATAATTTTTCTCTTATATTGAGAAGAAATATACTTCGGCATAAGTTCCTCCCATTTTTTCTGGTTTTACCCTCTGGTACCACATAAAACAAGTCTAATCTCTATTTTACAGAATAACCCTTCTGTTGATTATTGTTTTGGTAAAGCATTAATATGCATTAAAAATAATCAAATAAATATACTAAAATAAAGAGCAAAATCTTATATGCAAATAAATAGAGTAGCATATAAGATTGAATTAAAATTTAATTAAATTACTTAAATACATAAGCAGAAAAAGAACAGGAACATAATGCAATTTGTTCAATGCCCCTTTGCAAGTCTATTAAAAATTCTGCTACATTTGATAATACTTTATAAGGGGGAAACAATACACATCATATATATGTGTGTGTGTGTGTACATATATATATATATATATGTATTTGGTAAAAAATGGTCTAACTTTTCTTTGTCATAAAAAGGGACAAATTTTATGAAATTTAGGTTTATCTTTCCTCCATGAGGTTGGAAATATCCTGGGGAACAGAGATCCCTAGAGACTTTCATCCCACTTTCTCAGAACAGGAAGCTAACTGAGAGATATCAACTACCTGCAAAATTAAGAATAATCTTTGTTCAGCAAAGACATAGATGTGGAGCAAATTATCCTAATATCAAAAGTTTAGTTCAAAAGCAGCAGAGTAGATGAAATCATCTAGAAGAGGAAGGTGGGAGAAGGGGCTGGAAGGATCTGACCCAGGAAGGTATCTGAAGTGCTATGGGTGGAGATTTCACAAGAATGAACTGTGACACATTCCCAAGTACAAGGGGAAATAAAAACATCTTTTATACATACTTCTGATAAACAATTATAGAGAAATCAGTTCCCCATATATGAAAATACAATGGAGTACAGCGAATTAACACCTACAGATGCCACATCAAGGTTGAAAGTAACAGTTTCAGACTAACTCAACAGAAACAGAAAAGTCTGAGACTTCAGAAAAAAAAGTTGGAAATCAGATATGTTTATGAAAAGTACAAGGACGTTGGATATCTCATCCTAGATAGAAATTGTGAGAGCTAGTAGAACCCAAATCCATTCTGATATCCCAGGGTGGAGAGACCTGGTTTCTGTGGTTTCCTCAGCCAGGCTGTTACTTTCAAAGCCAGTCTTTTTCTTCAGACAGTCAGCTGTTACAAGTGAATCTGAGTCCCAGGTAAATAGAGTCAGTTTTACATACCTACATCACCCACATAGTCAGGCATATCAAGCATATCGAGATAATTTAAATTTTGTTAATGATAGGTTTCAAATTTCTGGTACCAAGATGGCAGAATGAGGAGGGAACTTGCCTGATTTCTTCCCAAATTCTTCTTCAGATCATATTAAAAGAGTGTGTTATTATATTTTGGAGCACCAAAGGTGTTTTCTAACCCAGAAAAGCTCAAATAATTGGCAGGAAAAGATTTCTCTCCCTGCACTGAGAGGAAAGCATATTCTGGGGCAAACAGCCATAGCAATGGCAATGGCAGGCAACATCCAAATGGGAGAAGGGTGAGACCTCACTCCCACAGCAGAGAAACCTGAAAGCAGAACAAACCAGTTGCAGACTGGGCCTGAGTGGAAGTGATCAGGGAGGCCTTAACTGAACCTTAGCCTACAGAGAGGCCCTAACCCCAGTTCAAGCCAGTAGGAAGGCCTCACCCCCAGGGCAAGTCAGAAGTGAGCCCCATCTATGTAAACAAGCAGTGTTGCCCCTCAGTGTACAAACAAGCAACTAAGGCCCCCTAATTCTATATGGCAGCAGGAAGACCCCCAAAGCTGCAAGCAAACAGCAAAGCTCCTCCACTATGGAATCAAACAGCAATGTCTCTCTCTATGCATGCCAATGACAGCTCCCATCAGTTCAAGCAAGCAAGTAGGCCCTAAGACTTGTTCCAGCTTGATGTGAAGCCCTGTGCCACAGAAAAAGAAGCTTAGGACAGTGATTTCTCCAACCAAGGAATAGAGTCCAACTTTAATCTATAGGGAAAAGTTAAATAATAAACTGGAAAAATGAGTATAAAAAAAGAATCTAATGATATAGAGTTATTATGGTAACAGAGAGGATCATGGCACAAACCCAGAAGAGAAAAATATCAAGATAGCTATAAGTTAAAACCCCAAAAATGGTGAGTTAGGAAAAAATGGGAAAATGAGAATAAAAAATGTTATGAAATAAGTGAAATAAGGATCAAAAGCTGAGGAAAATGACTGCTTAAAAATAGAATTGGCCAAATAAGAAAGGAGGGACAAAAATCTGCTGAAGAAAAAATTTAAAAACTAGAACTGGTCAAATGAGAAAAGAGATACAAAAATTCAGTAAAGAAAATAATTCGACACTTCCAGGAGGCAAGATGGAGGCTTAGAAGCAAAAGCCAAGTCCTCTCCAAAAACTCTTCCACACCAATCAAAAACAAAGTTCTTCGAGGGGTACACAAAATATATTCAATAACAGGAAACAGCTGGGGGACCCTCCTGCTCAATTCAACTTAAAAGGTACTCAGAGAAGGCTGATTTCATGGGTTTAAGAAAAAGAAAGAAGGAAGGTCCTAGAACCCCTCTATGACCTACTATGTTAAGTCACCAGCAGTTGCTGGGGTCACATGGCAAGGGCTCCAGCCAGGAGGGAGTGCTTTGCTACAGCATTCACACGGGGCTCAGTGGCTCAGTGTTCTGACCACAGGCAGGAAGGCAGCTGGAAGAGAGGGAAAGAGGAGAAAGCAGCTTGGTTGCACAGGCTTTAGCCACTGCTCCCCTATCCTAGGCTTCTGCCTCTGGATATTCTGGCCTCAGGGCACATTCAACTCCTGCAGACCAGGCTTAATTCAATCTCACAATAGTGCAAATAAGAAGCCTTCAGAGGACAGACCCACAATAAGAATCCAGCTCACTGGGATCCCAGGGTTAAGCCTGCAACTGTGACAGAGTACCTTAGTACCAGGACTGGAAACTCAGGGTTCTGACCAGGCAGCTGGTCAGGTGGTGGCTGGCAAAAAGGAAGAGAGGAACACAAAGGCAACTACCCTTTAGCCTCCACACCTTCACCTTTGCCTTCAGCTTCTGCTGGCAGCTGGGGAAGATCTGGCCTCAGGATTCATTAATACAATAGGTCAGTTGTATCAGCCTAAACCAGTTAGTCAGCTGAGCAGAGAAGGAGCACCTTGGGAACAGAATAGGCCAAACCCACAGATCCAGCAAATAAACAGAGGACCAAGAATATAGCCAATGATGAGGGAAAAAAGGAAAAAAAATATGAGCAAATAACAGAAAAAGAAAAAAGAAATTATAATCAACAGCTTCTATCCAGGTTATGAATAAAGACCAAATGGAACACAGGATGAACAAGGGACACCAAGAAAAAAAAATAGAAGAAACTCCAGATAATTGGACACAGGCTTTGGAATAACTTAAAAAAACAATTCTAAAAAAATTAAGAGAAGATGAAGAAATTTGGAAAAAGAACTTAAAGATCAAAATAGGGCATCTGGAAACAGAGGCACATGAACTAAAACAAGAAAATAGTGTCTTGAAAGTCAGAATTGACCAGCTTGAAAATGAAGTAAAGAAAGTGAAAGATGGCCTACAAAGAAAATCAGTCCGAAAGGAAAAGGATGATTAAAAAGCTGGGGATGAAATTCAGTCTTTAAAGTTAGAATTGAACAACTAGAAATGAATGACTTCAAAAGGTAGCAAGAGTCTATAAAACAAAATCAAAGAATGAAAAAATTGAGGAAAATATGAAACACCTCATTGATAAAACAACAGACCTAGAAAATAGATCCAGGAGAGACAATTTAAGAATTATTGGACCAATTTAACCATTATAGAGGGAAATAAATAAGAGGGGAAGCAGTGTGAAGAGGAGTAACATTAGGGAGGAGAAAGCAGGGCAGACTGACTAAAAGCAAAAAGTTGGAGGGGAGGATAAGAGGAATAAGAGAAAAGGCAGAATCTAAGGAGGAAGACAAAATGGAAGGAAATACACGAACAGCAATCATAACTGTGAATGTGAATGGGATGAAGACAACAATAAAAAGGAAGCAGATAACAGAATTGATTAAAAAACAGAATCCTATCATATGTTGTCTACAGAAAACACACTTAAGGCAGGTAAATATATAAAGGGTAAAGGTAAGAGAGTGGAGTAGAATTTACTGGACTGCAACTAAGGCAAAGAAGGTAGGAGTAGCAATTATGATCTTAGATCTCAGACTCAGATTCAGATTTCTGTGTTGGTGGCTCAGTCTGAAGGGAGATGCTTACTCTGGGGACTCTTGCTGAATAGACTCCTATGCTTCTCAGACTGGAGATTGAATTTTTGTTGGTGGTGAGCTGGGTTTCATCAGAGCAGACTCTAGGGTAGTAGGCTAGGCAATTCTCTACCTCCTTCTTAGATTTCCCTCATTTTACTATCTCTCTATTTCAATTAAACTAAAGTTAAAGCTACTAAGAGTCACATAATTTTCACTGCAATTATTACAATTGGCAACTACCCTTTTTAATCCATACATAGACAAAGCTAAAGTAAAAAATAGAACTCATTAAAAGAGATGCGGAAGGTAATTACATCTTGATGAAAGGCAGCATAAATAATGAAGAAATATCAATACTAAACAGATATGGGCCAAATGGCACAGAATTTAGATTTCTAAAGGAGAAACTAAAGGAGTTTAAGGAGAAAATAGATAGTAAAACGATACTGGGCTGGGGGGGACCATAACCTTCCTCTATCAGAGCTAGATAAATTGAACAAAAAAAAATAAATAAGAAAGAAATAAGAGAAGTTAATGAAATGTTAGAAAAATTAAAGTTAATAAATATGTATAGAAAAATAAATAGGGATAGGAATATACCTTCTTTTCAACAGTACATGGCACATATACAAAGACTGACCATGTTCTAGATGACAAAAACATTACAAACAAATGTAGAAAAGCAGAAATAATAAATGCAATTTTTCAGACCATAATGCACAAAGAATCATAATGAATGAGGGCTTCTGGAAAGGTATATTTCAAGTTAATTGGAAACTAAATAATCTAAATCTTCAAATCTGGTTGGTTAAAGACAAATCAAAGAAACAATTACTGATTTCATTGAAGAGAATAACAATGAGGAAACAACTCATCAAAATCTATGGGATGCAGCCAAAGTAGTACTCAGGGGAAAATTTATATCCCTGAGTGTATACATCAACAAATTAGTGAGGGAAGAGGTCAATGAATTGTTCAGACAACTTAAAAAATTAGAAAGAAAACAAATTAAAAATCCCCAATTAAAACTAAATTGGAAATCATGAAAATCAAATGAGAAATTAATAAAATTGAAAACAAAAGAACTATCAGACTAATAAATAAGACTGGGAACTGAAATTCTGAAAAAAACAAATGAAAGAGATAAAGCACTGTTATCTAATTAAAAAAAAAGAAAGAAGAAAATCAAATGAACAGTATCAAAGATGAAAAGGGAGACCTCACCTCTAATAAAGTGGAAATTAAGTTAATTATTAAGAACTACTTTGCCCAACTATATGGCAATAAATAGGACAATCTAGGTGAAATGGTTGAATATCTACAACTATATATATATATATATATATATATATATATATATATATATATTGCTTACATTAACGAAAGAAGAAATAGAATATGTAAACAATCCCATCTCAGAAAAAGAAATTGAACAAGTCATCAAAGAACTCCCTAAGAAAAAATTCCCAGGGCCAGATGAATTCACAGGTGAATTCTATCAAACGTTTAAAGATCAACTAATTCCAATACTATACAAACTATTTGACAAAATATGTAAAGAAGGAGTTTTACCAAATTACCTTTATGAAACAAATATAGTACTGATTCCAAAGCCAGGCAGACCAAAAATAGAGAAAGAAAACTATAGACCTAGATGCAGAAATCTTAAATAGAATACTAGCAAAAAGACTCCAGCAAATTATTATGAGGATTATTCACTATGAGCAGGTGGGATTTATATTAGGAATGCAAGGATGGTTTAATATTAGGAAAACCATTCACATAATTGACCATATTAACAAGCAAACCAACAGAAATCACATGATTATCTTAATAGATGAGAAAAAAATTCTTTGAAAAACAATACTCATTCCTATTGAAAACACGAGAAAGTACAGGAATAGAAGGGTATTTCCTAAAACTAATAAACAGTACATATTTAAAACCATCAGCAAGTGTCATCTGCAATAGGGGTAAGTTAGAAGTCTTCCCAATAAGATCAGGAGTAAAGCAGGGATGCCCATTATTGCCTCGATTGCTTAACATTGTACTAGAAACCCTAGCAGTAGCAATTAGAGAAGAAAAATTAATAAAAAGGATTAAAATAAGCAATGAGGAGACTAAACTATCACTCTTTGGAGATGATATGATGGTCTACTTAAAGAATCATAGAAAATCAACCAAATATCTAGAGGAAATAATCAATAACTTTAGCAAAGTTGCAGAATACAAAATAAACTCACAGAAATCTTCAGCATTTCTACATATTTCCAACAAGAACAAACAGCGAGAGCTAGAAAGTGAAATTCCATTTAAAATCACTCTAGACCAGTGATGGGAAATGTATGGCCCGTGGGCCAGATGCAGCCCTCCTGAAATGTTCTATTCAGCTATGCAACATAATTCCTAATCTGATGAATACAATTAGTAGGTTACAATATAATGAAACTTCAAAAGAGTTGCCTTAGAAACAGACTGCCAGATGAGCATTTCCTTTTCTTTGGCTCCCTCTTTAAAAAGTTTGCCTATTACTGTTGTAGACAATATAAAATATTTAAGAATCTATTCACAAAGACAAACACAAGAATCATATGAACACAACTACAAAACACTTTCCACAAAATTAAAACTAGATTTAAATAATTGGAAAAAATATGCTCATTGGTAAGACGAGTTAACACAATAAAAATGACAATCCTACCAAAATTAATTTATTTATGCAATGCCATACCTATCAAACTACCAAGAAACTTTTTTACTGAATTAGAAAAAAATTATAACAAAGTTCATTTGGAAAAACAAAAGATAAAGAATATTAAGGGAACTAATAAAAAAATGCAAATGAAGGGGGCCTAGCAATAAAAATCTTAAACTGCACTATAAAGCAGTGGTCATCAAAACAATAAGGTACTGGGGGCAGCTGGGTAGCTCAGTGGATTGAGAACCAGGCCTATAGACGGGTGGTCCTAGGTTCAAATCTGACCTCAGACACTTCCCAGCTGTGTGACCCTGGACAAGTCACTTGACCCCCATTGCCTACCCTTACCACTCTTCTGCCTTGGAGCCAATACATAGTATTGACACCAAGACTTAAGGTAAGGGTTTAAAAAAAACAATATGGCACTGGCTAAGAGAGAGAAGGATGGGTCAGTGGAATAGACTTCTGGTAAATGTCCTCAACAAGACAGTATATGATAAACCCAAAGATCCTAGCTTTTGGGACAAGGACCCACTGTTTGACAAAAACTTCTGGGAAAACTGGAAAATACTATGGGAGAGATTAAATCTAGATCAACATCTTTCACCCTATACCAACATAAATTCGGAATGGAAAAAGGACTTAAATATAAAGAAGAAAACTATAAGTAAATTAGGTAAATATAGAATACTCTACCTGTCAGATCTATGGGAAAGAAAATAATTTAAGGACAAGCTAGAAATAGAGAATATAAGAAAATGTAATTTATTACATTAAATTAAAAAAAAGTTTTATACAAACAAAAACCATGCATGCAAAATTAGGAAGGAAGCAACAAATTGGGGAAAAAAACCTTTATAACAAAAACCTCTGACAAAGGTCTAATTTCTCAAATATATAAGGAAGTAGATCAATTGTACAAAAAAGCAAGTCATTCCCCAATTGATAAATGGCCAAGGGTCATGACCAGGCAGTTTTCAGATACAGAGATCAAAACCATCAATACACATATAAAAAGTGTTTTAAAATTATTATAATTAGAGAAATGCAAATCAAAACAAATCTGAGGTACCACCTCACACTTAGCAGACTGGTTAATATGAAAGCCAATGAAAGAAATAAATGTTGGAGGGGATGTGGCAAAATTGATTCACTAATGCACTGCTGGTGGAGTTGTGAATTGATCTGACCATCCTGGAAGGCAATTTGAAACTATTCCCAAAGGGCTTTAAAAGACTATCTGCCTTTTGGTCCAGCTATACCCCTGCTGGGTTAATACCCCCAAAGAGATAATAAGGAAAATGATTTGTAGAAAAATATTTATAGCTGCACTCTTTGTGGTGGCAAAAAATTGGAAAATGAAGGGATACCCTTGATTGAAGAATGGATGAACAAATTATGGTATCTATTGATGATGTAATACTATTGTGCTGAAAGAAATAAAGAACTGGAGGGATTCCATGTGAACTGGAGCAACCTCTAGGAATTGATGCAGAGCAAAAGGATAAGAACCAGGAGAACATTATACACAGAGATGGATACACTGTCGCACAATTGAACATAATGGACTTCTCTACTATCAACAATGCAATGATCCAGGATAACTCTGAGGGCCTTATGAGAAAGAATGCTATTCACATCCAGAGAAAGAACTGTAGTAAAAACTCAGAAGAAAAGCATTTGCTTGATCATATGGTTTGATGGGGATATGATTGGGGATGTAGGCTCTAAATGATCAATCTGTTGCAAATGTTAATATGAAAATAGGTCTTGATCAATGATACATATAAAACCAGTTGAATTGCTCATTGGCTACATGAAAGAGGAGGGAGGAGGAGAGAGAAAGAACATAAATCATGTAACCATGAAAAAATATTTTAAATTAATTAATTAATTAAAATTTTAAGATTTACATATAGATAATATAAAATATTTCAGCGTGTATCTTCCAAGACAAACCCAGGAACTATATGAATTCAGTTACAAAATATTTTTGACACAAAGTCAGATCTAAACATTTGGGGAAATAATAATTACTCATGGGTAGGCCAAGCAAATAGCATGAAAATTACAATATTACCTAAACATATCTACTTATTCAGTGCCTTACCACTCATACATCCCCAAAATTATTTTACAAAGCTACCAAAAAATAATTTTAAAAATTCACCTGGAAGAACAAAAGGTCAAGAATATGAAGGGAATCAATGAAAAAAATGTGAAGGAAGGTAGCATAATGTTATAGGTGGTATGGTGCTTTTGTATTTGGGCCTGTTAAAGAGATGGCTCAAGGTCCTCAGATGTTATAAGAACCTGACTAAATAATGGGTAGCCTAGGTGAACACCAGAGAATGATAGTGAACACCAGGTCCTGCTAATATTTATTACTCAGTCTAGCACTAGTCCCACCTACAGTGCCCAAGCTTAAGTGGCAGGTGAGAAGCTGTGAGCTGACTCACACAACCTCTCTGGCTACTTGGCTTGGGGTTGGGTTAATGGACAAATGATTAGGATGAGCATAGTTATTAATGAGGTTGGAATAACGTGGTTGACTATGACTTAGTTGAAGTATCCCCTTCCCCTTTGAGTGCAGAACTATTTACTGATCTTTGAATAACAGTCTTCCCCTGAATAAATTCAAGGGTTTAATTATAATAACTCAAGGGGTAGGATCAAGGATAAGGAAGATGGTGTGAGGACGCCTATACTAATCTACAGGTACTACAGTTAGCTAATCAGTTGTTAATCAGATTGGCAGCTGGCTGGAGAACTCTCTTTTCCATCTCGGGCCCTGGTCAGGGCCAGGCATGGCCTTGACCACATGGAGTGAGGCTTTATGAGATTCTTTTTGAGGATTAGATGTTGATGTATGTCTCTTAGCCCTATTCAGTAACTGATTGAATTGATACTCAAGGCAATAGGATGCAGGTGCTAATGCGGGTCTATAGGCCTACCCACCCACCCCCTGGGACCCTGTTCTCAAGAGTGAGACCCTGAAAGGATCAGCTCCTTGGTTTTTACAGTGGTGGCAGCAACTGTCTTTTGCCCCTGACTCATGCCATCTGGTTAATTCTAAATTCGGTAACTGCCAGTTGCCACTCAAGTTGATCTCCATCTTTTGTTGCTATAACAATAAGAATACCAGATCTGCAATTGTATTACAAAGGAATAGTTAACCAGACATCCTGTCACTTAATTATAAGAAACAGAGTGGTAGATCAGTGTAATAAACACAATACCTAGTAATAAAGGGCCATAATAATTTAGTGTTACTATTTATTTAGTGATAAATCAAAAGATTCAAGTTTTTGGTTCAAGAACTCACTGTTTGACAAAAACTGCTGGGAAAACTATGGCAGGGAAAGGTAACATACAAACATCCACACCGTATACCAAGATAATGTCATCATGATTATATGATTTAAACATAAAGGATGTTAACATAAGCAAGTGTAATGTGGGTAATTTGAGGAAAGGTGTTTGGGATAAGGGAAATGAAAGGAGGATGTTTGAGACTTACTAAGTGGGTAATCTCAGTTACAGATAGGCTGGGATTAAAGGAGATTCAGGGTATAATAGGACTGAAGTCAGGAGTATAACCCAGAAGTAAAACAAATCTTCAGGGAGAAGAGAAATTAAACTAAACAGACAAACACAGCAGGCTTACAGACTGGGACTTAGACTCAAACACAAGCTGAGGGAAATAGACTAGACTGAAATTAACAAACAGGCTTTAGTTAATTTCACAGGAAGGGAATTGTTTTGAAGTAACACCTTCCTTCAAGATGGATGCCCAACTTCCCTCTAAGCCCAGAGTATGTTGTTTCTTTCCCTCTTCTTCCCTCTTGATAACTAACAGACAAATTATACTAATAGGGCTGTTGAAACAAAAGGGTTTATTTTCTTTGAAGGATGTTTGTTAGGAAGGTGGATCAAAGGAAAGCCCTATCAGTTGTCTCAGGACCCTCAGGTGGGGGAAGGGAAGCAAAGATGGAGTCTGAGTAAGGACCTGCCTTTAAACTCAGCTTTACAAAGTGCTATTGCTATCTAAAGGGAATAAATGATGACTGACTAACTATAACTAATGCTGTCAATTAGGTAACTTCACAGATTTAACTCCTCTATAATTACTCTCCTTATTAACTCCACAGACATATAAGGTAAGGGAGGGATGGTATTAGGAAAGGAAGATATAAAGGGTTTATCTAAAATAATAACTTCTTAAGTAAACATGTCAAAGCTAGGCTAAATTTCAATATTAAAGCTAGGTAATCAAAGCAGCTCGGCTGATTCACAACCTCCCTCCACCAAAGATCCAGCCAACTGCCTTTTTCTCAAGATTCCAAACCTCTAACAGCTTTTGGAACTCAGCCAAAGCTAGAAAAAAACTATATCACCCCAATTCTGTATACTACAAATGCCCCTTTTCTTTTCAAAATGTGCAACTAGCACCATTTTAATAGTTACTAAAGTCTAAGGGATTACTACTCTTATACTAAGCTAAATTCTTACTAAGCTCTTATCCCTAACTAAGTTTGCAAAATAATAAAAGGTTGCTATCTCCTAAACTATGCTACAACTAAATAAGCTAAAACTAAGATGGGATAAGGTAAAAGTATAGGAGAGGAATGGGGATTTCATTTTTTCAAAAAAATTTTGAACAGAAAGGAAAACAAATTACATTTTAAACATTCACAAATTTTTAAGTCTAATTTTTGCTAACTAGAACAAAGTAATGAATTGTATCTATGCATTACCTAATTTTATGAACTACTAGATAATATTAACTAAGAAAAGTTTTGCAAATTTTTTTCCAAATATGCTTCTAAATTGTAGTTCTCTTGCTAAAGTTAGTGTATGAATAGGTTAGTACACTTATGCCTATGTTAGAAATGTTAGTAATAATAAGTAAGCCTATATCTTTTGTAAGTCTATTGTTTAAACCATAGACCTTTGTTATATACAATACTTACAAAGAAAATTTTAGAAAGATCTGTCCCTGTACTAACTTACTAAACTAACTAAACTGTCCCTGTGTGTTAGTAAAACTTATTGCTAATGGTTAGTAATCAAAATTACATATGTACATGACATGTCAGGTGATTTGAGTAGAACGGTGTCTGTACCATAGTAAGAGACTTTCTTTTACTAAGGCAGATATACCCTTCTCTCTTAAGCGAAAGTTTATGTTTCACATGAAAATGTGAAGTCAGGAAAATGTTTTATGTGTTGTCTATTGACTTATCCGTGTAATGACGTGTTACATACTTACTCCACCGGAATTCTTTTGCAATTAGCATGCACTGCTTGGATGGAATCTAGTGTTGTGTGCAGTGAGAATTCTGTTGGGTGTAAGTTATCTCTTTTCCAAATACACGTGTCCCACGCTGATTCGATGTTCCTCTTCACAGTGTGGATGTCCTCTTTACAATAGATGTATTTGGTCATGGATGTCTTTGTATTTCTCAGGTTTGCTGTCCTAGTGAAGATCTGCATAGTCAGCAACAAGTGTGATGTTCGATGTACCCGCACTTGTCAACTTCTGATTTGTGTTGCTTTGATGCACCAGCGCTTGTCACCTTCTGACTTGTGTCAGGAACAAATTTTTAAATGTCTATCATATATAATTATTTTCTCTTCTTCTTTTCTTTTATGATTTTAATAAAGATGATTATTATAGGTAACCAAAAAAATAAAAGTTCATGATTAAGTCTTTGTGCTTTCATTCATTTGTCGTCATCAGTTTCTAGATCTGGTATTGATTGCAAATCAAATGTTGTGTTTTCTTCCTTCATTGATTCTTTTTCATTATCATAATTATTTACAAATGATTCTTCTAAGTGATTGAGATTGGGATAATCATTTGGGTGTAAAATCTGATTGTTTACTGGTTCTTGGTCTACTTCTGCTTCTGATTCATGCTCTGATTGTTGTTCTGTTTGCTGCTCTGTTTCCATGGTCTTATGAATAGATGTTGGATTTACTGAGGACTTGCTTGATTGTTCAGTTGGTGCTAATTGATCTTTGTTTTGCATAGTTTCTGGGTCTTGTGATCGTTGTTGTAGGGACATGTCTTTAGCTGGCGTGACATGGGTGACATGGAACCACGGATCTTTTCCTTCAATTTTGATTGCACTTGGAGTTGTTAATATTATTTAGAAAGGTCCAAGCCATTTGGGTTCTAACACAGTCTTCCTAGCGAAGTTTCCAGTGTAAACATAATCTCCAGGTTGGAAGTTGTGTAGATCAAAATCAAAAGGTACTCTTTGATGTATCAAGCCTAATTTGTGAAGTTGATTTAATCGTTGCTTGAGCAATTTGATATATTCATATAGCTTGCATTCCATACCTAGGTGTGATAATTTGTGAATGCTTTGAGGTGCTTTGCCATGGAATGGTGGATGTCCATACAGCATTTCAAATGGTGAAATATGTGTGATTCTGTTGGGTTGGCTTCTTAGGTGGAATAGTGCTAATGGCAATGCATCAGGCCATTTCATATGAGATTCTGCACATAATTTTGCTATAATATTTTTTAGACTTTTATTCACTCGTTCAATCTGCCCACTAGATTGTGGCCTAAATATTGAGTGTAGATGTCTTTTAATTCCTAATGTTTCATAAACTGTAGCTAGAATCTTATTTGCAAAATGGGACCCAGAATCTGATGCAATATGTAATGGTATAGAGAATCTAGGTATTAATTCTCTTAGTAAGATTTTCACAACAAAAGCTGAGGTGTTACACTTTGCTGGAAAAGCTTCTGGCCATTTAGTTAATCTATCCACTATTACTAAAGCATATCTATAACCATTACTCCTTGGCATTGTGATGTAATCAATTTGTAAGCATTCAAATGGTGTGTAAGCTAAAGGTTTTCCTCCCAGACTATGAACTTTTGTGATTGTCTGGTTGTAATGCATACAAATTTTGCACCTCTGTGAAATTCTCATAGCAACTTCATATATGCCTCTTGCATTCCAATACCTATTTATAGAATCTGCCATGCCCAGAGTTCCATAATGCCCTTTCTGGTGTAGTGCATTGCAAAATGTGTAATATAAGGATTTAGGTAACATAGGTTTTCCATTTGCTCCTAACCAAACTCCGTTAACAAGATATGCACCGTGAGGTTTCTTCCAATCCTTCACTTCCTTTGGGGAGTATGCATTTTTTAGATCTTCTTCCTCCACCAAAGATAAGTTCAGAATTGTCAGAGGTCCATATCTTGCTGCATATCTGGCAGTCAAGTCGGCTCCTTTGTACCCTAATTCGATTGGTCCTTGGGTTTTTGTATGAGCTTTGCAATGGATTACTGACACTTGGCCTGGTAATTGGATTGCATCCAACAACTGATTAATTAAATTGCCATACACTATTTGTTTGCCATTTGATGTAATGAAACCTCGATTTTTCCAAATTATGGCAGAATGATGGACGCTCGAAAAAGCATAACGAGAATCAGTAAAAATGTTAGCTTTTAGATTTTCTGCAATTTTTAGAGTGTAGATTAGTCCCATTAATTCTGCTCCTTGAGCACTCATGGTAGATGGTAATGATGAGTACCGAAGGGTTTCAGAGGTTGTCACTATGGCTGCTCCGGTATATCTCTGATTGCCTACTACATATGATGATCCATCTGTGAATAAGGTAATATCAGGGTCTTTCATTGGCTTATCATCTAAATCAGGTCTTGTTTTATGCATGATGTTAAGTGCATCTTCACATAGGTGTAGACTTTCTCCTTCCAGAGGTAAATCTGGAATCAGAGTTGCAGGATTTATGTTTCTGCACCAGTGAAAAGTTATATTTTCACTAGCCAACAGAATCGCTTGGTATCTTGATAATCTCTGAGAAGTGAATGCCTGTAAGTTGGTGTTTCTTAAAGTAGATTCCACTTGGTGTTGGGAAAATACTTTCAGTTCACTCCCTAATACCAAGGATGCAGATTTTCTAATCATGATGGCTACAGCAGCTATGGCTTTTAAACAACTAGGCATACCACAAATCACTGAATCTAACTTAGAGCTGTAGTAAGCAACTGGTCTAAGTCTATTTCCAAATGTTTGTGTGAGAAGATTGGAGACTATCCCTTTGTCTTCATGCACATGTAGTAGGAATGGTTTGTCATGATCAGGGATACCTAGGGCTGGAGCTGATAGAGTAAGTGATTTCAATTTCTCTAATACATGGATATGTTCTTTATTCAGCTTTAAGGGTTCTGGAACTTCCTTCTTGGTTAGCTCTATCAGAGGTCTTGCAATGTAAGCATAATCTGGAATCCAGTTTCTACAGAAGTTCGTTATTCCTATGATTGCCCTGAGTTGCTTTTTGGTCTTAGGCAAACTCAAATTTTGTATATCTTGTGTTCTCTTTTTGGAAAATTTTCTGGAGCCTTTCTCTAGGATGAATCCTAAATAATTTACTTTTTCCTTCATGAATTGAAGTTTCGATTTGGAAATTTTATGGCCCCTTTTGCCTAGCTCTTTGATCAAGTGTACGCTATCAGTGTAACAGACTTCAGCAGATGGTGACATTAGCAGGATGTCATCAACATAATGTACCATTTTGCTGTCAAGGAATGTTATCGACTCAAGGTCTCTCTGCAGAATTTGGCAAAAGAGTGAAGCTGAATCTTCAAATACCTGGGGCAAACACGTCCAGAAGACAGATTTTCCCTCCCAGGAGAAAGCGAACAGCTTCTGGCTGTCTCTGTGAAGGGGAACAGAGAAGTACACAGAGCTCAAGTCCAGAACAGTAAACCAAGCAGCTTCAGGTGGAATTGCTGCAATGATTTGCGATGGACTTGGTACCATGGCATAGGTCTTTTGCACATGGTCATTTATTGCTCTCAGATCTTGAACTAAACGCCATTGAGTCTTTCCATCAGGAGATAATTTTGCTTTCTTTATTGGCATGATTGGTGTATTGTATTGCGAAAATCCATATTTTAATATGCCCTCCTCCAATAAACTCTCTATGATGGGTTTCACTCCTTCTATCGCTTCTTGACTAAGTCTGAACTGATGAATTCTTGGAGGTAAGCCTTCTTTCACCTCTATCTTTACTGGTTCTGCTGACAATATCCTGCCCACCTCATTTGAATTTTTAGCCCACACATAATCTGGAATATCATCTGGAACCTCATAGATATTATCAGTTGATTGGTATGATGGTTCCTCACTACCTACATGTGTCTAAAAATAAAATGGGATGGTGTTTCAGAGATCTCTTAGGTATGTGTAAATAAATTTGCCCATCCGGTTGACATTGGATGGTTGCAGCCAATTTGCATAGAAGATCTCTTCCCATGAGGTTTGAAGGACATGATGGCATCAATAGGAAGGTGTGTTCAAGAGTCAGAGGTCCAAATTTTAACATTTTAACTTTTAGCTTTGGGACTTGTTGTGCTACCCCAGAAGCTCCTCTTACTCTTAAACTGCCTTGAAATTGACATCCTTCAGGTGGTTCTTGTAGTACGGAACAAGTTGCCCCCGTGTCCAGTGATCCCTCATAGTGTACTCCCCTGATTTCTAAAGTAATTAAGGGTTCTCCACTGTCATTGGACTTCACTGGCACTAAGGGTAATAAAGAATCCTCAGTATTTTGTGTATACTTGTCATTGATTCTTTGTTGCGTATGGTCTTTTGTTTCTAAACCCAAACTTCCTATAGCACCATTAGGCAAGTTTAGTTTAGAATCCAGATTACAGAAAGCAGGCTTAAAGAGCATATTCTCATTGAGAGCTTGTAAGTCATTGTCACTATTGCAAATTCCATGTTGGCTTTCATTAAGGGCTTCAGAAATGGAAGTTTGATTTTTTCTATCTTCCACTCTGCTCTTTAAAGAATTGTCAAGCCTCAAATCAGCAATCTCTCCTTCAGGAGTCTCCGGGATTGTATGATAGTTAGATTGTGTTCCCTTCAACACTTCAGGTTCAATTACTGATTCAAAAGCTGATTGTTGTTCCCTATTTTGCCCTACTGTTTTTGTGACTGATATTAGATGATTTTTATTTTTATCAATCACAGTAACAGTCTCGATGTTATGTTCAGCCACACTGATTGTAGAAGAAGGCAACTGTTTCCTATCTCTTCCCCAAAGTTTAGGATGAAATTCTGTAGCTAAGGGGTTGAGAAAGGTGGATTTTGATTTTCCTACACAGCTGCTATCATCTTTTAAATCAGTGGGTCGTTTCTTTAAAATCAAGTTCTTGCCAACCTCTAGACTTTTTTGCTCTTTAACCTCTAACTGTGACCTTGTGTCTAAAGCAATTGCATGGGAAAGAACTGTTGCATCTAATTCTAAACCTGTTTGCAAATTTTCTTGATGTGATTCTTTGCAATGGTTTGATTCATGCTTCCCACCCAATGTGTGTGATATGGAATGAGAAAGCTGATCCCTTATATAATCATCCTCCTTAATGCCAAAGATTTCTTTGTGCATTTGCATTATGTCTTCCCATTGCTCATTATCTACCACAGACCTATGTGTATCCTCTGTGTAGATTACTTTAGACACCTTTTCTATTTTGCCTCGATTTCTCATTTTGCTTCCCTCAATTCTCTTAGACTCTGCCACACCCAAATTACACTGATTGATAGGTTTTAAATTAGAAATCTCAATTCATAATGATTTTTTCGGTTTTGTGCCCATTTGTATATATCTCTCCATATCATCTAACGAAGGTGTTTGACTGTACTTTTTGCATGTGTGATTGCAGCAAGTATCCGTATGTTTTTCTTGATTATATCTATTTGATTCATTATTTCTAGCCCACTTTGAATTAAGAGAGTAGAAGCATGGAATAGTTTACCTGTCAGATCTGTAGATAAGGGAAGAATTTGGGTCCAACCAAGAGATAGAGAATATTATAGAATATAAAATGGATAATTTTGATCATATTAAATTTAAAAGGCTTTGCATAACCCAAACTAATGTAACCAAGTTTAGAAGGAAGGCATAAAGCTGGAAATTTTTTTACAGCAAGTATTTCTGAAAAATATCTCATTTCTTTGATACATAAAGAATGAAGTCAAATTTATAAGAATAAAAGTCCTTCTCTAATTGATAAATGGTCAAAGAATATGAACAGACAGTTTTCATGTGAATAAACCAAAGAAATTTATAGTGAAATGAAAAAATACTTGAAATTACTCTTGATTAGAGAAATACAAATTAAAATATTTCTTAGTTACCATCTTATGCCAATCAGATAGGCTAGTATTACAAAATAAGGTAAATTATAAATGTTGGGGTTGATAAATGAAAATTGGAACAATAATACACTGTTCAATTTTTTACTCATATAGAAAAGTAGGCATTTAATGTATTTTGCTTATTAATTATTTGTTATTTATTGTGTATGCATTTTCCTATCTGCATGATTTTACTTGAGGGAATGGGCAGTTGCATTTTAATCTCAGAATTCATAGCTTCTAAAAGGGTCATTGGTACATAATAAAAATTAATTATATTCATTGATTAAGTAGTTAATCAATTAAAGAATCTTAGTTCCTTCAAAAGAATTTGGAAAAGATGGGAATTTGAAGTAAAGCTAATAATCTCTGTTTTGTAGAGTGAATTTGAAATGGCTATTAACTATTCAGTTAGAAATATATTAGGGAGACAATGATGTGAAACCAGAACTCAAGAGAAGGATTAGAGTTTGTTATATGGATCTAAGAGCCACCTGAATAGAAATAATAATTGAGCTCATAAGGTAACTGAGAGAGATTATAGAGAAAATAAAGTAAACAATAAATACAGTCTTGAAAAGTATGCACTGTTAGAGAGCATAATAGGAATGATGACCCATGTGATAATTAGATTAAGTCTATACTGCCCATCTTTAGATTTAATCACCAAAGGTGAGAACACCTCTAATTCTGGGAGGTCCATAACCCATGTGTGCTAGAGTGGGTGACAAATCAGAATCAACTGACTGCCCCCTAGGCAGTACTATGAAAATCATCTATTGTGATTGAACATGCAAATTAGGAGGGAGACACAGGAAGTGACACAGAAGTGACCCCTTTAAAAGGAGAAGGTCCTCAGTCAGCTGGGGTTTCAGCTGAAGAGGGTGTCTGGTGATGGACCTCTTCTGGTTCATGGAGGAGTGTTGGAACAATGAGACCCTGGTGAGACTGCTTTAAATATCTTCTTTGAATTCCACGTGGTAAGTTTAAAGTCTGAGTGAATCCTTCTGAACTTCTCTTAAGAAATTTCTTTTAGTAGACTCTGAATGAAGTTTGCTCCATTCACCTCTGGGCCTCTGGCCCTCCAACTCTCAGCTGAGGGTTAAGGTCTACCTGGTTTAATTAGCGGATTATAATAAATTACCTGCTAGGTTAGATTCTTATTTCCTTATTTCCTCTCTCTCTTCTTAATTGTAAATAAACTTCCATAAAAGTCAATTTTGACGAGATTATTCTTTATTGAGAATTGATAATAGTTCAGTCCTGTGGTGACTATCTTTTAATATATTGAACCCATAAAACATCTTTTTCCCCTTACACCCAGTAAAGGAAACCAAAAAGGAATGCTCAGATAGGGAGAGATGGTGTTAAGACTAAAAATGAATATACAATATTCCTAGTATTATATTTTTATAAAATTTAATAACAACAAAGTGAGAGAAAGGGGTTCCTTCAGTCAAATGAGCAAAGCAAAGAGCCAGAGACCCAGTTGCCTACCACACTAGAGCCAAAGACAACACCCCCCAAAAAAGTCCTCTCAGCATGGGTTTCAGAAAATTTATAAACAAACCCATGCAGGGGCACAATACCAGGATGTAAGACAATGGAACTCCAGGAAGTATAAAGAATGCTGGGAAATGAAGTCCCCAAGGGCACAAATTTTGAAAGCACACAATGGTAAATCAGGAGAGAAAAAAATTTCACCAATTTTTTTTTCTTTCTTAACATTTTGACAATTTTTGATACATTTTACCACTTTTTCTTCTTCAGGTCTTTATATAAAATAGGTCTGAGACAAGCTCTGAGAATCTCTGATGCTAGTCATCTCTGTAATATAATCTAGAGTCATAAGGAAGTACACTGAAGAGATGATGTTACATACAAAGTTATTTCTGAACAATTTTGTAGATGCAAGGAGGAATGTAATAAAAAAGATATTAGGAAATTTGTTTTTCTAGTGCATTCTGATTGTTTGTCTCTGCTGATGGTGTTTGATGAGAGATACTCCTCTAGAGCCAACATGGGTCTTTTGAGGTTTTTTTTTTTTTCTGTTTTGGTGTTTGTTCTTTTGGCTTATTGGTAAAGGGACTGGTGATTGATCCCTCATAAATTTTGAAATGTCATCAGAACAACAGCATTTCTGGGAAAACTTGACTTATTTTCCAAATACCAGGTTAGCTATGTTTGTCCTTCAGGGTTTTGGATATCTTGAGGGATGCAGTGATGACTCTTCTCCAATATTGTCATGTCAAGTCATTATCAATTGTGTTTCCCTACTGTTAGGCACAAGTGACTAGCATTTCAATTCCATTTAGCTACTGAACATGAATTAGTTTTAACAGGGAGCAATTCACTACATAACAAGAACAAAAGTACAGATATTTCCCCTATCTCTTTGGAGATATACTCTCTTCTACTTCTTAGTCTTTGGGTAGTGTGAGCTCACTCTTACACTGTTCCCACCAAGTTCACACAACCAAAGAGGAAAATGTCTGAGGATATGGATAGTAGACTCTTTTTAAATATATTCTCAGTTCCAGCTATGTAGATGATTAAAAAATCTTCTTCTAAATGTTATGGGTAACATAGCAGAACAAATAGAATATCTAAATATTCTACCATGTCTCTCTTCTAATGCATTACCATTACATGTCATCATTACTTTTTAGGAATCAGAATTCCTTTTCTTTGGCATTGAGAAGAACAACATTGAATGATCTCTATTCATGTGCCAGATCTTCATTATACATGGAAGAAATCAAGAAAGATAAATATTGAGAAAAGAAATCCTAAAATACTAGATTTAATGGAGGAATACTTTTCAGAGAACAGTTTCAAGGGAACAATGATGAGAGAAGATATTACAAAGAGTTGAGAAGTGAGTGAGAAGATAGTAAGTGGAAGCATAAAATGTAGATGGTGATTTCTAGGATGCAATTGCCTTCCCTTTCTCTTTTAAACATATCTATTTTTACTTTGGCTTTGTCAGAAATCATGATTGCAACTCCTGCCTTCTTTTTCTCAGTTGAAGCCCAGTAGATTTTGCTCCAGCCTTTTATTTTTACTTTATGTACCTGTCTCATGTGTGTTTCTTGTAGACAACATATGGTAGGATTTTGGTTTCTAATCTACTCTGCTATTTGTTTCTGTTTTATCGGCAAGTTCATCCCATTCAAATTCAGAGTTATAATTATCAGTTGTGCATTCCCAGACATTTTGATTCCCTCTCCTTGTCCTGGCCTTTCTTCTTTCGCTATTTCCTTCTACACACGTGCTTTGTTTTTAATCTGTTCCCCTAATCCACTCCCTTATTGTACTTTCCTTTCTCCCCCCTCCCTTCTTATTCCCCTCTTGTTATTCTTTGGGGTCTTTTTAAGCTACCTTCCACCCTCTCCCTCCCTAGAAGTCCCATGGTTGTCCTAGGAAACAAATGAAAGAATATATACAATTTGCCTCTGAAATTTCACATTTCTATTACATATTATATTATATTATATTATACATATTATATATTAACAATTATGAAGTTAGGAGTTAATGAAATATAGAGAAGAGGGAAAGATAGAATTTAAGGGAATGATCACTGTTTTCTCATAAAATGTAAGGTAAAATTCTTAGCTATGAAGAAGGACGAAAGTATAGTAATAGAAGGATTAAAGTAAGAAGGGAATGTTTGGAATAGCAATCCATGGGTCTAAAATAGAGAATCCTTTAGAGAAAAATAAAAGAATTATCTTGCTGGGGATCAGGAACTTGTTGATAATGTATAGTTAGTGCTCCAAGTAGCACAATACTTCAACTTTCTCCAGCCCCATTCAACATGTGAGTAGAAATGTAGGAAGCAGATAGTGAACATCATCCAGGACTATCATTTTACATGGCATGGGGGTAGTTCATAAAAAGCAGTAAGAGATCTTAATGAAAAGATCAAATAAAATTAAACAGACTAATTTAAGGTTTGAGAATAAAAATGGAAAAAAGAAAAGCCAAAGCCCAGCCAAGTATATTATAATAAATAGTCATGGAAAATGGTACATGTTTAAAATATATTTTTATTTCTAAAAATTATTACAATAACAAATTTCCACATAAGTTTTCCAAAGTTATATGATAAAAATTATATCTCCTTTCCTCCTTGTCTCCCCCCTCTTGGAGATGGCAAGCAATTTGGTCTGAGTTATAAATGTATTATCATGCAAAACATATTACCATATTGTTAATTTTTGAAAGAGAACATTCATATAGAAACAAAACCCACAAACATATACCCAAATAAACAAGGTATAATTCATATGTTTTAATCTGCATTTCTACTCCAACTGTTCTTTCTCTTGAGGTGGATAGCATTCTTTGTCATAAGTACCTCAGAATTTTCCTGGAGCATAATATTGCTGAGAATAGCTAAGCCTATCACAGTTGATCCAGTTAATCATTCCACAATATTTCTGTCACTGTGTACAATGTTCTTCTGGTTCTGCTAATTCACTCTGTATCAGTTCATGTAGGTCTTTCCAGTTGTTTCTGATAATCCTCTTCATCATTTTTTACAACACAATAATATTCTATCCCCAATATATACCACAATTTGTTCAGCCATTCTCCAATTGATGGACATCCCTTCAATTCCCAAATCTTTGCCACCTCAAAAAAGAGCAACTACAAATATTTTTTGAAAAAGTAGGTCTTTTACTCCCTTTTAAAAAAAATCTCTTTGGAATAGAGACGTAATAGTTGTATTACTTGGAACAAAGGGCCTTTTGACATAGTTACAAATTGTCCTATGAATGGTTGGATCAGTTCACAACTCCACCAGCAATGCACTAGCATGCCAATTTTGACATATCCCCTCTAATATTTATAACTTTCCTTTACTGTCAGTCTATGAGGTGGCACCTCAGTGTTATTTTAATTCAAATTTCTTTATTCAAGAGGGACTTAGATCATCTTTTCATATGATTATTGATGGATTTGATTTCTTCATCTGAAAATTGCTTGCACATATCTGTTGGCCATTTGTCAATTGGAGAATGACTTTTATTCTTATAAATTTGACTTAGTTCTCTATATATTTGAGAAATGAGACCTTTATCAGATAAATTTGTCATAAAAATCATTTCCCAATTTGTTGTTTCCCTTCTAATCTTAGTTACCTTGGTTTTGTTTCTACAAAAAACTTTTAAAATTTCATATAATCAAAATTATTCATTTTACGTCTTGTAATGAATTTAGTTTCTTGTTTGGTGATAAAATTCTTCCCTTCTCCATAGACCTGACAGGTATACTATTCTATCTTTCCCTAATTTATTTATAGTATCACCCTTTATGTCTAAATCACATACCTCTTTTGACCTTATCTTGTTATATGGTTTAAGATAGTATTCTATACCTAATTTTTGCCATACAGTTTTCCAATTTTCCCAGAACTTTTTATCAAATAGCGAGTTCTTATCCCCAAAGCTGGGATCTTTGTCATTTATTGCTAAGGTCATTTACCCCTAAACTATTGCATTGATTCACTATTCTATTTCTATGCCAGTACTAGATTATTTTGATATTTACTACTATATAGTATAGTTTGAGATCTGTTACTTGTAGGCCATCATCCTTTACATTTTTTCATTAATTCTTCCTTTATTATTCTTTATCTTTTGTTCTTTCAGATGAGTTTTGTTATTTTCTCCAGTTCTATAAAATAGATTTTTGGTAATTATATCGGTATGGCACTGAATAAGTAAATTAATTGAGGTAGAATTGTTACTTTTATTATACTAGCTCTGGCTACTGTTATATGTAATCTCTGGGAGCTTGAAGTTCACTCGATGATTGACAGATAGATTGGTTGGATGTCCGAATGTTCCCAGAGAGGCATGCAGACTTAGGAGAAGGCAGTTGAGAACCCTGACAGAGGTTCTTGGGTCTTTACCTGTCCCTGAGGCTGGAGTTCGGTGTGGATCCTGGTCTTCGGGGAAATAGAAACTTCCAAACTCAACCCTGCAAGCTCCTCCTGTGTTTCCTGTACCATCATCAACCTGTATCAGACCACCATCTTTGTTTCTACTGCCCCTAGATATTAGGAAGTAAATCATCTTAGTCATCTAGGCTTCCCAGGGCCCAGGAGGGATCCAGGAAGTGGGCAGGAGAAGAAGAAGAGGGTGGATATCTCAATTGATTAGGCTTAAGATCTACTGAAGAAGAAGCTGAAGATTTCACAGCAGTTTGCCTGCTCTGGTGTAGCCCTGGCCAGGCTATACCAGAGAGAAGTTATCATCTTGATTCCTTCATTTGCCTGCAGTTAGAGATTCACTATTATCAATTTAAAGTAGGGTCTCCCATTACCTCTATCCCACACCATTATCCTTCTGTGTCAAATATATTCAAAGTTTAAAATACCTTCCTGAATTGGTTTTCAAAGCTTATTTGGAAAGGGAGTCATACAGTCAAATTACCAGTGTTACCTCACTGCTGAAGAGCCCAGTAATTAATTTCAATTAACCCCAGGTGGGTCCTGAAGGGATAAAACACTTTGACCTAAAGGATCCTGTCTGGGCAACTGTTATAAAGGAGAAGTGCCATCCTATCCTCTCTCTGTACTCTATCTACCTATACATCCAATAGATAATAGTACCTCCTTTTTAAGATAACACTACCCATAAGTGATTAATGTTTTTCCAATTGTTTAGTTGTAACTTTATTTGTGTGAACTGTTTTGTAATTGTGTTCATATAATTCCTAGGGTTGTCTGAGCAAATAGGGTCTCAAGTATATCATATTGTCTAGAGTTAATTTCTTTTTCTATCTCTTGCTGCTGGATTTTGTCAGATTATATAGAAATGCTGAAGATTTACATGGGTTTATTTTGTATCCTGCAACTTTGCTAAAGTTATTATTTCAATTAGTTTTTTAGTTGATTTTCTTGGATTTCCTAAGTATACCATCATATCATTCTCAAAGAGTGATGGTTTAGTTTCCTCATTGCCTACTTTAACTTCTTTGTTTTCTTTTTGTTATTGCTAAAACTAACATTTCTAGAACAATATTAAACAATAGTGGTGATAATAGGCATTCTTGTTCCACTCTTGATCTTATTTGGAAGGCTTCTAACATAGTCCCATTGCCGATGATACTTGATGATGGTTTTAGGTAGATATTTCTTATTATTTAAGGAAAGGCCCATTTATTCCTATGCTTTAGAGTCGAAATGGTTGAATTTTTAAAGTCCCCTTGCTTCCAGAGAAATATATTTTCTTTTTCTGTTAATTTAAACTTTCTTTTCACTCTGAATTTTTAAATGGTTAATATGATAATGTTATATACAAAGTAGTAATAAAATAGATGATACATAAAATCATGAATTTCTAATGTATGCATTTTTCCTTTTGTATATTAAATAAATTCTACATGTAACTTTCATACAAATCCTACTCATCTACTTCCTTCTATTCTCTCCTTTCTTGTCCCATGCAGCAATAATCAGAGATCAATCTTAAATATCATTTCTAAAATTTTATTCAGCTGGTTAACTTTTCTATTTTTTAAATTAGATTTTTCTAGATTAGCATGGGTAATAAGTGATGATTTATTTTAAACACTGAGATGCTGTTATTAGGTACAATGTAACCATTGATATTAGTCATTTATTTGTAGTTCATTTAAGGATAATAAAATCTTCTTTCTCATCTCTTTAAATCAAAACACACTTTCCTAGATGTCAACTGATTCTTTTCTTTGCTTTGGATTGTAACAATGCACAAAATCCAACCTTTTACTCACCTATATTCTAAATTGAAACAGAATAGATTTCCTTTCCAGAATTCTATTACTAACCATATGTGTCTATCAAATTTCATCTTGTTAGACTCAGCCTTTCTTACCAGCTGGTGGTGATTTTATTGTATCTTAATTTCATCATCTAATATGTTAATTATCCCTTTCCATTTCCTATCATTTGACAAACTAAGGATGTCACATATGCCTTCAACTAAGGCAGGCCTAAGGACAGAATACTCTCAGCTAGTGCCAGTAAATAAACAATAAATAAATAAATAAACAAACAAACAAACAAACAAACAAATAAATAAATAAATAAGTGAATAAATAAATAAGTGAATAAATAAATAAATAAATATGTAGTAGCAAATGTAGACACCCTAGAAGGTATACATGAAACAGTAAAGTGAATTGACAATTCTGTATGTTTTTAAACAACTATGCAATCAACAAAAGGAAACCAGGAGTTTGCCAGTCACATTTTTTTCCCATTAGAATGTAAGTTCTTTGTAGACAGGGATTGTTTTGCTTCTTATATTTCTAGTGTGGCACATATTAGCCACTTACTATATATGTATTGATTAATCAAGGAGAACAATTGAAAGTAATATGTAAAATGCAATTCCTATGGATTGTTTCTTGCTGGGAGCCTGAAAATATAGATTATATTTACTGTATCAGTTATCATGTCATGTCAGTGATCAGCTAAAGGACTTGGAGCAAGTACTGTACTTACAATGATTTCTTTTCTTCATGGTTCTCTTACTTTGTCTCCCATTGTTGGAACTTGTGTGTGTCCCTGAGATTTCCTCCCATTAAATTTGAACCTTTCCAGGGATTTCTATGTTGTTCCAGAAGACAAGAGACTTCTGGGAAGCTATTTTAATGGTTTTTATGTGTCCGTGGGTTATGGGAGAAATTAAGAGATGTGAACTGGCTGAACTGGTCAGATAGAAAGGAAATAGAAAATTAATGACACTATTAAATTTTAAATTCCATTTAAAAAGCAACTCTATCATTTGTTTTCCTCTTCATTTCCCAAGAGTCCTCACCAGTGGTCTCTGAACACAGTAGGTACTTGGTAAATATTTATTAATTTGTATAGATATCAAATCCTTCACCTTTTCTACTAAATATTCAGACTCCAGGGAGAATCTATGTGAGGCATTTTATCTCTTCAAAAAGAGGGTTCAGTACCAGGAAGAAGTACCAATTCTGTGAGAGATAGCCTTTGCATAAAGTTCTTATCCAAGTTAATATTATGAGAGTTTTGAGTAATGGTCCTTATAAGTGAAAGAGATATGGTCTGCTTTCAATGTGCAGCAAACACTGAAATAAACAAAAGAATTTGGAACAAATCCCTGCCACAGGACTTGGACTATACCAATTTTTGGTATTATGACTATAATAACAATAATGGTTCACATTTCTCTCAACATGTAAGATTTATAGTGTACTTACCTCACAACAAACCTGTGAGGATACCAGTGCATTATTATCCCCATTTTACAGAAAAATTATAAGACTTAGAGAAGGACAAAATCTTAAAAGATCATTTTGACAGATAAGGAAACAAAGAAGTAAACATGCCAAAAGACTTATCGAAGGTAGAAAAGATAATAAACAGTGGGAAGTTGAACTAATCCAGTTATTTTGGAGAGCAATCTGAAATTTTGCTCAAAGAGTTATAAAAAATTGTGTATACCCTTTGACCTTTGTTTCTCATGTTAACCAGGGAAAAGGAAAAACAACCTATATATTCTAAAATATGGCAACAAAAAACTGGAAATTGAAGGGATACCTATCAATTGGGAAGTGGTTTAACCAAGTTGTGGCATATGAAGATGGAAGAATTGCATAAAATAACAGAGTGAAATGAGCAAAACCAAGATAATTTGTACCTAGTAATAGCAATACTTTTTGAAGAATAACTGTGGCTGTCTACCTACAAAGAAAGAACTGATGTATATCTATCTATCTATCTATCTATCTATCTATCTATCTATCTATCTAATTATCTATCTATCTGTAAGGGTTAAATTAAGGAGTCCAACAAAGTGAGGAGAGCAGTTTAACAGAAACTTTGTTTAATTTAAGAAAGATAGAAAAGAGGAAAGGGAGATTATCTTAGATAGAGATATCTTAGAAAAAGAGATCATCTTAGACCCTATAAATATACCTAAAATTCCTAATAATTACCTAAAATTTCCTTAACCTATCTCTAACTGTCTTCTAAAGAGTTTCTTCTGCTTGACAGGCCAGGCCTATCTACTCTATTCTATCTATAAATTATTCACTAACTACCTAACTCCCTAAAATGATAGACAGCCACCACTCACTCACTCCTTCAATCAATTTTCTATAAGAGCCCAACTGTCAGAAGCCAACTGCTAGCAGATCCTTGCCTCAGAAATAGACCTCCTGCTCTCTAGAAATCCCAGAGGCAAAAGACCCCAATTGTCAGTGCTGCTTCCTTTATCTCCTCACTGACCAACTTTTACCCCTAACTTCCTGTCAGAGAGCCAGCTACTTCCTCTCCTCAGTCCTGGTCTCCCTGGTAACAGAATCTTCAGCTCTGGCTTGCTGACTCCTGTCAGTTCTGATCTACTTAGAAACCCTGCTCTTTAGCCTCTTACAGAGACAGATGGAGAGATTGAGAAAATCCCTTTAACATATCTATCTATCTATCTATTGATCTGTCTATATCAAGGGAGACAGCTCAAGACTGAAAATGGAACAAAATAAGTAAAATAGATTAAAAAAATTAAAAATAAGTCATGGGAATGCTTCTGACTTGGATTCCTTGAAAAATTATAGAATTCATTATTGAAGCAATTATTATATCTGTGTACTTTCTGAAAAGGAAACAACCACCAATATAAGTGAGGACAGAAAGATGGTGGAATAATAATAAACCTAGAGCTCAGCTTTCCCTCTGCCACCACAATATGCCAAATGAAACCAATTAATAATAGGAAGAAGGAAACTGAAATATCTCTCCAAAATGTAATTGCTACATGAAAAAGGAAAGAAAGGAATTGAAGGCAAAAATCAACCTGTATCCTGGCACTCAGGCCTACTCCTATAGCCTTTCTCTCTCCCATAACCCCAAGGCTCTGCTGGATCAAGGAAATTCTATATTGTTTCTTTATGATGGCTAAAGATTTTGACACTCAGGTTTGGATTTAACTCCCCTGCAATGTACCAGAAAAGATTTCTGGCTTACAAATGGTTTCAGGGAAATAGAGGTGGACATGGAAAGAGCTTAGGGCCCAGAGGATAAAATGTGAGAGGAGAAGGAAATGACAGACATAAGAAAAAAAGGAGGAGAAAGTAAAGGAAGAAAATGAGGAAAGTTGTCTAAGTTCAAAATTGGTTACAGGTCTTAAAGAGATACAAGTAACCAACACTATGACAGAAAAAAAGTGAAAAAAAGACTTCTTGCAGTGGCTTAGCTTTGAAAACCCACCTATACTCACTAATTCTCCTCTCATTTGATATTTTTTAAATATATATTTTATTAATTTCATTAAATATTTCCCAATTATTTGTAAAAAACACTAAAAATAATTCTTTAAAATTTTGAGTTTGAAATTTTCTTTCTTGTTCTGAGCTCAACTCCTTCTTAAGAAGGCAAACAAATTTTATGGATTATACAGGTAAATTAATGAAAAATATATTTCTATATTATGCATGTTGTAAAAGAAAGCATAGACAAAAATAAAGCAAGGAGAAAGTATGCTTTAATATGTACTAAGAATTTTTCAGTTCTTTCTCTAAAGATGGAGAGCATTTTTCATAAGTGGTCATTTTTTATTGATTTATAAAGACTAAGTATTTCACAATTAATCATCTTTAAAATACTGTTTTTTATTGTGTATAATTTTCCTTTGGTTCTTCTCACTTCGTTTTGCATCAGGTCATATATCTCTCCCAGTTTTTTTTTTTCTTTTCTGAAACTATCCTACCTGTCATTTTGTACAACACAAGAAAATGCTATAAGAATCATTATATATCATGATTTTGAGGGGTATACCCTCAATCTCCTATTACTTGCCACCAAAGAAAAGCTGTGATAATTATTTTTTGCATATATTACTCATTTTCCCTTTCCTCTGATCTTAATGGGGATATAGACATATTTGTGGTATTTTTTCTGGGTCAGAAGGTATACACAATCTTATAACTCTTTGGGCATAGTTCCAAATTGTTTTCCAGAATTGTTGGACTAATTCACATCTCTACATATATATATATTTCCATTTTTTCCACATCCTATCTAGATCATTTTCTTCTTCTGACATGCTAGTTAATCTGACACATGCAAGACAGTATCTCAGAACTGTTCTAGTTTCTATTTCTCTAATCAGTAGTGATTTATAGCACTGTTTTCATGAAAGTATTCTTCTGACAACTGCCTGTTTATATCTTTGAGTATTGATCAACTGGGGAACGGCTCTTTTTTATATATAAATTGAGCTAATTTATCACTATATTTGAGAAATAAGGACTATATCAGAAAAATTTTGCAAATGCTCCCCACTCCAATTTTCCATTTTCTTTTTAATTTGGTTTCATTAGTTTTGTTTTTGCAAAAGCTTTTTAATTCTGGTAATCAAACTTATCTATTTTACTTCCTGTGGTCCTTTCATTTCTTTTGTTTGGTCTTAAACTCCTCCCATATCTTTAGATATGACTATTACATTTTTCCATGCTCCTCAAATTCAATAATGATATTACTTTGTTATATCTAAATCATTGGTATGGAGAGGATGTGGCAAAATTGGGACATTAATGCATTGCTGGTGGGGTTGTCCTTCAATTGGGGAATGGTGGAAGAAATTATGGTATCTGTTTTTGATGGAATACTATTGTGCTCAAAGGAATAATGAACTGGAGGAATTCCATGTGAACTGGAAAGACCTCCAGGAATTGATGCAGAGTGAAAGGAGCAGAATCAGGAGAACATTGTACCCAGAGACTGATACAGTGTAGCACAATCGAACATAATGGACTTCTCTACTAGCAGCAATGCAAGAATCCAGGACAATTCTGAGGGACTTATGAGAAAAAACGATATCTACATTCAGAGGAAAAACTCTTGGAGTAGAAACACAGAAGTAAACTGTTTGAACACATGGGTTGATGGGGATATTATTGGGGATGTAGACGCTAAACAATCACCCTATTGCAACTAAAAACAATATGGAAATAGGTCTTAATCAATGATACATGTAAAACTTAGTGGAATTGTGTGTTGGCTATGCGGGGGGGGGGGTGATTTGGGGGAGAGGAAAAGAACATGAATCACGTAACCATGGGAAAATATTCTAAATTTTAAAAAAATCAAACAAACAAATAAATAAATAAATGATGGATAGATTTTTACCTTCTCTTGGTATACAGGTGAGATTTTGATCTATGTCTAGTTTCTAAGAAATTGCTTTATAGTTTTCCCAATAATGTTTGTCAAATAGTGAGTTTTTATTCCCAAAGCTTTGATCTTTAGTTTTTTCAAACATTAGATTACCATGTTCCTTTACTTCTGTTATATTGTGTAACTAATCTATTCCACTTATCCACTACTCTGTTTGCCTTGTTTTGATTATTTCTGCTTTATAATATAGTTTGAAATCTGGAACCATAGGGCCAAACTTCTTCATATATTTTTCCATTGAACCTTGACTTTTAGTTCTTTTGTTCTTTCTAAGGAATTATTTTTCCTAAAACATATTTTCTAAAATAATTCTTGGGTATTTTGACTGGTACTGTGCTAATAGGACTCCTAGAAATTTTATATTGACTGAAGCTATTTTAAAAGAAATTTATCACATGCTATTGAGTTTGTTGGTACTATATGGTAATGCTGAAGAATTCTGTGGGTTTATTTTATATCCTGCAGTTTTTCTGAAGTTATTAATTGCTTCAACTATGTTGTTAGTTAGATCTCTAAAGTTTTCTTAAGTATATTATCATATCATCTGCAAAGAGTGATAGCCATTTCCTCATAGCCCTTTTCTATTCCTTCAATTTCTTTTCCTTGTCTTATTGCTATTGTTAGACTTTTAATGCGGTATTGAATAATAGTGTTTATAATGAAAAATTTTGCTTAACCCCTGATCTTATTGAGAAAGTTTCAATTTTATTCTTGTTACAGACGATGCTAACTCTAGGTTTAGATAAACATTACTCATCATTTTGAGATAGAGTACGTTTATTCCTAGACGTTCTAGTGTTTTCATTAGGTATGGTTGTTGAACCTTGTCAAAGCTTTTTTTTCTGTATCTATTGATATAATCATATGATTTTTTGTTATGGAGATAGTCAACTACACCACTAATTTTCCTAATATTGAACCAAATATGTGGATATTATGCGAATTCTACTTGGCCAATTTATAATGCTTCTGACATAATATTGTAATATCCTTATAAATCCATCTGATCCTATTAATTTCTTCTAAGGGAATCCATTAAAAGCTTCTTCACTTCTTTTTCAAAGGCAGTTAAAAAAAACCTGTTCTATCTCCTCTTGCATTGATTTGGAAAGTTCACATTTTTGTAAACATTCATCAGTTTCACTTATGTTGTTAGTTTTGTTGGTATATAATTGGGGAAAAATTCTAATTGCTTTATTTTTATCTTCTTTGATGGTACATTCATTCTTTTAATTTTTATAGTAATAATTTGTTTTTCTTTTTTAAAAATCAGTTTAGACAATGGTTTATCTATTTTATAATATTTTTTTTCAGAAAACTAGCTCCTGGTTTTATTAATTTATTTTTTCACCATTTATTTCAATTTTATTAATTTCTCCTTGATTTTTCAGGATTTTCACTTTAGCTCTTAATTAGAGATTTTTAATTTTTCTTTTTCTAATTTGTTTAGTTGTAGACTCAGTCACTTAATCTGTTCTTTCTCTCTTTTATTGATGTATAACTACACAATTTCCCTCAGTACAGCTTTGGCTACATCCCACAAATTTGGGGATTGGTTACATTGTAGCCATTCTCTTTCATGAAATTATTGTTTCTATATATTTTTGACCTGCTTGTTTTTTAGGAATAGAATATTTTTTATTTGAAAATTTTTATTTAATTAATTAATTTAGATTATTTTTCCATGGTTACATGATTCATTCATGTTCTTTTCCTCCTCTCCTTCCATCCCCTCCTATAGCCATCAAGCAGTTCCATTGGGTTTTACATGTGTCATTGATCAAGACCCATTTCCATATTAATAAATATTTGCATTAGAGTGATTGCTTAGAGTCTATATCCCCAATCATACCCCTATCGATCCATGTGATCAAGCAGTTGTTTTTCTTCTGTGTTAGGAGTAGATTATTTTTAACTCCCAATTAATCTTCAATCTGTGTTTCCATGGACTTTAACTGAATATAATTTATTATATTTTGTCTGAAATAGATTTATTTAATATTTCTGCTTTTATGTATTTGATTGTGAAGTTTATGCCATAATACATGGTCATTTTTTTGTGAAGGCCATGTACAACTGAGAAAAAAAAATGTTTTCTCTTCCCACTCAGTTTTCTCCAGAGGCATATCATATTTAATTTAATTTTTAAAAAAATCTATTCATCTCCTTTGCTTCTTTCTTATTTACATTTTGGTAAGATTTATAAAACTCTCAGAAGGGAAAGTTGAGGTTTCCAATTAGTATTATTTTATTGCCTCCCCCCCCGGATTCATTTAACTTTTTCTTTAAGAATTTGAATGCTGTATTATTTGGTGTATATATGTTAAATTTTTACTTTAATTCATAATCTATAATTTTTGCTACATATTGTTTCTCTGCTTTTTCCTTTTTAATTATCTATTTTTGCTTTTGCTTTGTTTCGGATTATGACTATTACTCTTGCTTTTTTTTACTTCATTTGAAGCATAATAGATTCTGCTCCAGCCCCTTAACTTTAACTGTCTTTGTGTGTGTGCATGCGTGTGTGTGTGTGTGTGTGTGTGTGTGTGTGTGTGTGTATGTGTGTGTGTGCCTCTTTTAAAAAACGTGTTTTGGGATTCTGGTTTCTAATCCATTCTGCTATCATTTTTCATTTTATAATGAGTTCATCCAATTCCCCTTCAAAATTCTGATTTCTAATTATTCATTTCCCTTCATTCTATTTTCTCTTATTTATTTTTCTCACTTTTTCTCTTTTCTCTCCTCTAAAGCTATTAGTTACCTTTACATATTTTTCTTCTCTTGCTTTCATATATTTATCTGTTTTCTTCTACCATTCTGATTTTGAAAATCATTTTTGAACTTTCCTAGGAATTCTTTTTCATCTTGTGTCAAATTCACATTTTTCTTTGAGGCTTTGTTTATAGCTATTTTGACTTGATTGGTTAATGATCTTATTTCTCAATCTCTCCTATTACCATTGTAAATTGTTTTGGTTAGGTTCTTTTATATGTTATTTATTCATTTGCCACTTATTTCTTGATTTTACACTTTCTGTTAATGTTTCTGTTCCTGACACTGGGTTAGGAGGGTCACTATCTAAAGCTTCATAATCTTTTACACTGCTATTTTCAAAGCTAGTTTTGAGTATTTGGAAGATTTTATTGTTTCCAAGTTGGTGCGTTCTAGGGAGAGTTGTGGTCACTGTCCTACTTGTATGAACTCTGATCCTTACCAAGGAAGGGCCCCTGATCCTTTGAGACTGCAATTGATACTGCTCCTCAAGGCTTTTCTGCCTTGAGATCAGAAGTGAGACTTCTTTAGGGTTCCTCATCCCTTGGTATCAAAAACAATAATAACTCTCAAGACTTCCATTCCTTTTTAACTGAAAGTGTTACTCTTTTCCCTTTAACTATAATCCAGAAGTAGTTTTAGGCAATAAAGTTGTCAGATAATCTTGTCCTAGATCCAGTATTAGCATCCGGGTCCCCTGTAATCTCTTTCTGACCAATTGTCAGGTCTCCTTTTTGTCTCTGACTTGATATTACCACTAGGTCCCACCACTAGTGTTTCATCTACTTGGGCTTTGGGGAAGCTTTCATCCTTTCTGATCTCATAAAGTTGTGTCGGGCTGTATGATTGTCTCATTATGAATTTATGTTTTTCTATCCCCCTCAGAATTTGAAGTGTTATATTAAAGTTGTGTGAAGGGAATGTTGGAAGAGCTCAGCTGAATAATTCTTCTATTCCACCATCTTGAATCTTCCCCTGGAAGTCTTTATATTGATTTATAATGTTCCTTTCATTGAAGTGTTATTTTCATTATACCTATCTTATTGGTTATTTTTTTTTTGTAACTCAAAGAGGACCAAATTGACATCAAATGCTATCTTTTCACTCACGCAGAAATTGGATTTAAGTGAGGTAGAGTTCTACAAAGATGCTGGCTTCACTTTCTTTCCCAGAGTCTCTGAAATCCAGTGGCAAGTCACAAAGGGCAAGTGACAAAAGTCAAGACAACTAGTGGTGTGCATTGAGATCCAATAGATGGCCTTTTTTTATTTCTAACCAAGATTTTTGATGTCTTACCAAGAAATAGCACTTTGTATAGCCTGCTTTCTCTGGCTTTGTGGCAAATGGAATGAATTGTTCTCATCCACTTCTTCTACTAGGGATAGTCTTTACATGCTTAGAGTAGAGACCTAACTAATTGATGAGGTTGAGGGAATCCTGTTGGTTATGTTCAACCTGGTTAACCCTGCCTCCTGAGACCATTTTATCAGTGTTAGCAATGCATATATTGCAGCTTCTAGGAACTATAGGTATGGGCTTAAATGGCAAAAACCAAAGAAGAATGAGAAACTCTGAAAATGGTTCACTAAGTCCTTAATCCAGAGATCCTAGTTTTCCCTGAATACTCCATGAAGTCTTCATCTTATTACCTTCTCTGTATTCCTAAAAATAATTGTTTCTCACACATTTATTCAGTAATTCCCCACATTCCCCAATCAATAGATTTCTACTTTGTTTTTAATTTTTTGCTTTCACAAAAGTATGTAAATTTTTACTCAAGAAAGAAATGAAGCCCTTGATATGGCTTTGAAGCTATAGTTAGTTAAAATGCAAGAAATCAGGAGTCTTTTATTTCTAATATTACAAAATTCTATAATTATTTATTTAAAAATACTGTCTGTCCATATCATCCATCCTGGAAAATACAGTGGTAAATTAAGGCTTGATTCCATTATTGATTAGCAGGGCTTGGAAATTCTCCATTTTCAATCTGGGCTGCTTTGCCTCATCTTAAACAGCCTGGTAGGTCCCACTTCCACATGTTCACCATATTGATACAGAACTTAATGTAGACCCTGATCAGCATAACTCTCTATAGCTCAGAATTCTCTAACTCAAAAAAATGTATATGCCTTACCTTTTCTGTTAGCAGGGAAAACAGACTTCACCACCGTACCTTGATAAATTTTCTTTTCAGCTATCCAAAGGAAAAAGAGAACTGGCTACAAAACACTCTCTAGGATGTATAGTTCTCTTATTTTAGGAATAAAGGAAACTAATCCAAGATTGGCCCTGGAATAGGCTGGAAGAGTAGGGAGGAATAGATGGATTTATGATGATGGAAATGAAGATCATAGGGGACATGAGAAGAGAATGACTGATGGTGACAACAGAATAGCCATGGGACAGGTGACCAAGACACCTTCAGTGCCCTTTTTCAGAGTCCTGAAAGTTGACTTCTGCATGAACAAGTTGAGAGAGGATGATTGTGGAGAGGAGGGAAGGGCTGTAGGGGGCTTGAAAAGGTTATCACTACAATGCCCCTACTTAATTATGGTTATTTTCTTTATTTTGTTAGGTTATATTTTTCTAGAATTTTAATATTAACTTTATAAATGCCTGTGAGTCATCTTGTCTTTAAGTTGCCTTATATCTTTTGATTGTGACATGTGGGCATGGGAGATAACTGGGAGCTAATCAAAAAAGAGGTTTATCTTAGTAAAGGTCTGGAATCTAAACCCTAGCCCAGTGTTTGGGAATTTGACTATAATGGAGATATAAGTAGGAGCCATTTCATAAGGACAGAATCACTAAAATTCCAGATCCTCTTATATAAATTTACTTTATAGACAAAGGCCAAGGTTACACAACTGTGTATTTCTTTATAACTAAAGCTCCCCTAGGAAAGGATGATTAGGCCAACCATCCTAGAAATGAGGTCCTAAGCATTGAATCCCGGTGAATCAAATGAGTCTTCAGAGACCTACCAATTTGTGAGAACGGTCTAGTTAAATGCCATTCCAGGGCTGATTTAGTTTCAGGCCCAAGTTAGAGATGCCCCAATTTATTTTAGTCAACATAAAATATAATCGAGACCTTTCTCTAGAGGATACCCCAAAAGAGGTTTCCTTTAGTACAAATAGATTCTATCATCGCAGATAGTGAAGAGAAAACTTGCAGTTGAAGGAATTGGCATAATTCATACATTTTAAAAGGTCTGTCTGTCAAAGAAAGATGCAAATTGACTGCACAATGGAACAATTAATATGCTTTCGAATTGCTCACAAATTTGAGGTCAGGCATGTAACAGCTTCATAAAGAGGCTATATTTATTCCTATTGCTTTTAGTATTAGTCTTTCTGAATTCTGACCTTTGTAATCCTCCCAATGCTCTTTCTTTTGTGTAGCACTCCCAATGTCACAATCAGTTTCAATCTTTCTTCATTCATCCTTCATCAACATCTGCTAAATGATCATTATGACTGTTCAAATGTGGCTACATGTTTTTAGTGGTGATCTTGTAAAAAAAAAAAAAGTAAACTTTTACCTTGACTTATGAGAAACCTTTGTTTAAAATGCCTCTGCTTTTTGATTAAGTGGTCTCTGCTGTAATGTTCTTAACACCATCATCCTTAATCAGTTATAATAAATCTGCTTATGAGTGTTTGTGCTTGGGAAAGGTGACTCACCTCTGCTTCAGGGCAAAGGTGCTATGCTTTGGGAATGAATTAACTAGCTTTGATCCAATTTATTTTTCATTTGCTTTTAAAAAGTAATAAGTTATGTGGTAGGGTTTTCTTCCACCTTTTGAAAAAATTATTATTTAATTCACCTCTACAAAAAAATGGTTACTTCAGTATGCCAGCAGTCAATGAAATGCAGTTTTGTTGGCACACAGATTGCATATCATTTATAATAGACATTTTGTATGATACTTTCAAAGAGTTTTCAGTGTCTCATTTGAAATACATGAGGAGTTATAGGTATGACTCTATTTTAGAGAGAAAGTAGTTGAGGCTTAGAAAGGTTATTTCTTGGCCTCAGTAATAGAACTGATATGTGAAGTAAGATTTGAACCCAGATCTTCCTGATTCTAAATCCTATATTCTGGGTGCTACTTTGTATTTTTACTTTTACTGTAGCATAATAGACTCTGCTCCAGCCATTTGCTTTTACTCTGTGTGTGTCTTCCTGCTTTAAAATGTGTTTCTTATAGACAGTATATTGTGGGATTTGGGTTTTTAATCCACTTTATTATCTTTTTTTCTATTTTATGGGTAAGAGCATCTCAGTCACATTCACAGTTACAATTACTATATATTTCCTTCCATCTTATGTTCTGTTTTTTTTTACCCTCCTCTCTTTCTTCTATTGGCATTTCCCTCTTTACAAATGTTTTGCTTCCAAACACGGGCTCCCCCAATTTGCCCTCTTTTTTTTAAAATCTATTCCCTCCTTTTTCTTATTCCTCTTTCCCTTCTACTTCCAGATAGGGTAAAATAGGTATCTATAGCTGACTGTCATTCCAACTTTAAGTTAATTCTAATGAGTAGAGTTAAAATATTTCCCACCCCCCCAAACTTCTCTACTGTAGTGACTCTTAGGTTCCTCTTCATGCGAGATAATTTATCCCCCTCTATCTCTCATTTTTCTTCTTTCTCTTTCCCATCTCTTGATTTCCCATTTGAATATTAAATCATCCTATTCTGTTTGTTCCCTTCGTTCCTTCTGTATATACCCATCCTTGCTGTTCAAATACTGATAAAGCTCTAAAATATCTTAAATATCTTGAATACTTTAAGTACCTTAAATATTGTTATAAAAATAAAGGTAGATGATCTCTTTTCTGCTAATATTACTAAGGCTAGTTATCATATTAATCTGTGATATTGATCTGAGGAAGATTTGGTTTGGTTCCCTAATGGTTGGTGCAGGGACACCCAAGTCCTGCCACCCAGCTGGATATTATAATAACTGCCCTTCTTTATAACAGTACCCAGGCAGGATCCCTAAAGGTCAATGGACGGGTAACCCTTGCAGGTCCCACCTGGGGTTGATTGATTATTGGTATTGGGCTCTATCAGCCTTGGATAATGTTCATCTGACTGCATTGCTCCCTCCCCAGAGTGGTGATGGAATAACTACTCTGGGAAGGTACTTAATAACTTTATCTATGTTGTTTAACAAGGGAAAGGAATGATCAGGAAATGGATTGGGAATAGGTGACCCTATCACTAAATCTATGACAATAATCCCTCAGGACTGCAGGCTATTCATAATGTTGGGCTTGTTCTTCATCTCCTCTGGCTCAGCCTGGCCAAAGCCAAACCAGAGTAAGCAAACTATTTGGATGATGCAAATATTGATAATAGTTTCTCCCAGCTTCTTACTGCTAGTTGTTTGCCAGTCCTACAGCCTTCAGGAAATTCCACCTTATCACCCTCTTCTTCTTCTCCTACCCACTTCCCAGATCTACCCCACCCCCCGGGCCCTGGGATACCTAAATATCTAGAGATGGGTTAGGTGCCTAAATATCTAGGTTTTCAGAGAGAATCAGATGATCCACAGGTCAATCAATGTTCAAGATCAAATGTCCAAGTCAAGAGTTTAGGTAAAGCTCCGCCAAAGCAAAGTCAAAGTCCCAAAAGACAAGGGGTCCAAGGGTCCCTGTCAGGGGGCTGCCAGGGTATTTATACACTCTCTGCCCAACTGCCTTTCCTCCTGTCCTCATGGCCTCTGGGAACATTCCACTCTTCCAACTGTCTTCACCTGTAAATCAAGGTGAGACTCTCAGCTCCCAGAGTCTGATTATGACAATATCTCAAATATTATAGATCTTAAGTATCTTAATTATCACATTCCCAGATATGAATGTACTCAATTCAATTCACACTCTTAATTTTTCAATTTTCTGCTTACATTTTTATGCTTCTCTTGAGCAGTGAATTTTTTCATTAAATTTTCTTTTCAGCTCTATTTTATTGTTGTTGTTTTGTTTTGTCAGGAATTTCTGGAAGTTCTCCATTTTATTAAATATCACTTTTATCCCTTGAATTATTATGCTCAGTTTTCCTGGGTATGTGATTCCTGTATATAGGCCTAGATCCTTTGCATTTTGGAATATCATATTCTATAACTTTCTGTTCTTTAATGAAGACATGATCTTGCATAAATCTTGCATTCCAATTGCTAGGTCTTGTGTAAATTCTGACTGTGGCTCCACAGCATTTGATTATTTCCTTCTAGATGTTCATATTATTTTTTCCTTTGTCTAGGAGTTTTTGCATTTTTCTATAATAATCTGGAGATGTATTATTTCAGGGTCCCTTTCAAAGGGGTAATGAATTGATTCTTTTCACTTTATTTTCCTCTCCTATCAGAAAATATCAGAGCAATTTTCCCAAATGATTTCTTGTACTATAGTGTCAAGGCATTTGTTTTTTACATATCTTTCAGGTATTCCAATGATTCTTAGACTATCTCTCATGAATTTCTTTTCTAGATCAATTTTTTTCTATTAAGGTATTTCAGATTTTATTTTCTTTTTCCATTCTTTTGATTTTGTTTTATTGTTTCCAGATGTTTAATGGAATCATTAGGTTCCATTTACTCAATTCTAATTTTAGAGTATCATTTTCTTTCTTGAACTTGTAAGGTTTGTTTTTTTTTTCCCTTTGGCCCATTCTATAGTTTAGGGAGTCATTTTTTTCCAGTATTTTTTCTTATTCTTTTTTTAAGCTTCTATTTCTATTTGACCCATTCTAGTTGTTTCCTTGGGAGTTGTATATATTTTTTGGCCTTCATTTCCATTTGATTCATTAAAATTTCTAGTCTTTCTATCATTTCTTTTATTATTTTATTTCTTGTCTTTTTTTCAACAATTTCCAAGAGTTATTTTGGGGCCTGATATCCTTTCTCACATTTCTTTAAGGCTTCACAAGTTTCCTTTTCAAAATTGTTGTCACCTTTTGAGTTTGTATTTTGATCTTCCTGGGCACTGCAGTAACTTTCTAAAGTTAGGCTTTTTCTGTTTCTTGCTCATTTTTCTAATTATTTTTTTCCCCTGCATTACCTTGTTTATCTGTTGGAGTTCTGCTCCATTTTTGGAGTAGATAGAATGCTGTTTCAAGTTTGCTGTGTAGCCTTCTCTGCTACTTCAGATAAGACCAACTGCATTTGAGACCCCCAGCATGCATTTTTTTAATAACCCTTACCTTCTGTCTTGGAGCTGGCTCCAAGGCAGAAAAGTGGTAAGGGTGGGCGATGGAGGTCAAGTGACTTGCCCAGGGTCACACAGCTGGCAAGTGTCTGAGGTCAGATTTGAACCTAGGACCTCCTGTCTCTAGGCCTGGCTCTCAATCCACTGAGCTACCCAGCTTCCCCCTCAGCATACACTTTGAAGTGATGACCTGGCTGGCTTCTCATGGAGGGTACTTTCAGCTTTTTGTTCAGTTTGATTCTATTCCCTCTGCTATTGATTTCCCTATTGTCTCCTATGCTGGGCTATTCTCTTGCACTGCCTAGTTATATTAGGCCAAGTGGAAGCAGGTAGCACTGGTGTTGGACTACCCCCATCCTGCCATTTCATCACCTCAGGAAGCATGTTGAGTTATTCCCTCACTCTGCAGTTTTGTTGCCTCAAGCCAAGTGGAAGCAGTATGGCTCCCATTGGGCTGCTTAGGGCTGCTCCCCATCTGTTGTTTACTTCCTCAGCCTGTTTGGCAGCATTAGACCCAGTCCTCTGGTTGTTGGTTCTCCCCAAAGCTTCATTCCCTAAGCTTCTTTCCCTTCTCACCCAAGTGAAGTGTATCTCTGCTCCTTTCTTTTGTTCTGAAGTGTTTCACTATCTTTTTTGTGTGTTTGGAGGGTTTGTGCCCAGTGAGCATCCCTTACTTTACCTCTTAGCTCCCAACATGCATCTCAAATACTACTTTGTATTACCATTAAAACAACAACAACAACAACAACAACAATAAACCAAAACTGTTGGGACTGTTAGGGCAATATGTTGTAGAATCAAGAGCATTGAAGTTGGCATCAAATTTGGGTTTGAATCCCATCTCTTTCATTTCATGGCTAAATGACTTTAAATGTCTTTATTTTATTTTGGCCTCAGTTTCCCCAAATATAAAATTAAGGCACTCTTTAGATGAGCTTATGCTCTAAACTCTTTGACCTTTGAGACTTAATCTGTATCTTAGATTTTAGGCTTTATGATTTTCTCTTCAAAAATTATGAAATGTCCCAAAGCCACAAAGGCCTAGGTTCAAGCCTACTTCTGATACATACTGTCTGTGGGACTTTAGAAAAGCCACTTAACCTTTTAGTGCAATAATAATTTTCCATAAAAAAGTAAAAAAAAAGTTTTCCACAGGAAAAAAAAGTAAAAAAGAAAAGTAAAAAACATAAAAAAAGTTTACTAAACTTTAGTAAAACTTTTACTAAAAAGGTACTGGCCTATATTGGCAGAGTTAGTTTCCTCATCAGAGAGTTTCCTATAGCACCAATATCACAAGTTCGGCCTCCATACATATCCATTTCTAAATGGCATTATCATGCTTCCTTTCATGAATTTTTCAAAGTATTAATGTTTGGAGAGTAAGGGGAATAGGAAGGTATCTTGTGGGTGGGAGGAGGGGGAATCTATTCTAACATGTATTAAAAATATTTAAATGGGAAGTCTGAGAACTCCCATTTAGTTAGATGTGAATGGCACCTAACATAACACATATGAGAGTTTGAAAAGAGTGAATGCTGCTTAGGATGCATTTTTCAGAGCATTGGGAAGGAGCTCACTTACTGTAATCATGCGGTAAGCCAATTACACATCAAGAAATAGAATTCAGAAATCCTAACATCCTGTCTCCCAATTTACCTATTTATTCTTTACATTCTTGCAGCCATTGGCCCCTAATTCTCATATCCTCATGTTTATTAAGGGTAAGCAGAAATTCTAGCAAAGAATAACATGTCAATGCCACAAGGACAAATGAAGTTTGTTCATAATAACAGCACTGAGGGAAAGAGAAAGACAGGCCAGGGAGGTAGATAGACCAAGAAAAAATACGACCATCCAAGTAGGACAGGGTTACAAGACCACAGAAGAAAGAGGCCCATGAGTTAGCAGTCACACAGTCATGATTTCTGGATTTATGCAAAAAAAAATACAAAAAAAACAACAAAATTAAATAAGTCAAGAAGTATTGAATTCAAATCCAGCCTCAGACATTTACCAGCTATGTAACAATGATTAAGTCATTCAACCTCTGCCTGCCTCAGTTTTCTGTATTGCAAAATTAAAGGGATGTGGCCTCAGAAAGCAGCCATTATTTCTTAACCCAGGGTATAACCAATAATGATGTAGGATTGAGGTTTCATATCCTAACGCTCATGAATCCTCATATGGTATACTCTTCTTTGTCAGTTAGCTTTAATTAATTTTAATTAACTAGTTTTAATTAATTAAATATTTTAATTATTTTTAAGTAATTAGTATTTACTAATGTTTTATGGCAAAAATAATAGTTCAAAATGTCACCCCAAACCAGGGTGCAATCTCCCTTTACACAAAGATCCTGGATTCTAACATAGAGACCACATGTAACCAAAAGATGAACTCATAACTCCTGTCCACTGGAAGTCCCCTTCTCCATTTTTGTAACCCTCATGAAGCCCCCTTTGGGCAATTAGGTAGCAGAGTAAATAGATCGGTGGGCCTGGAATCAGGGAGACTCAGCTTCCTGAGTTCAAATCTGGCCTCAAATATTTTCTATCTCTGTGACCCTGGGCAAGTCACTTAACCCTGTTTGCTTCTGTTTCATCAGCTATAAAATGAGCTGAGGAAGGAAATGGAAGATCACTTTGTCAAGAAAACTCCATATAGGCTTATGAAGTGTGAGACATGGTTAAAATGAGTGAATGACACCACCAACAGCAGCAGCAAGCATTATGTTCTCTTGAGTCTAGCTCTTTATTGGGCTATAGAACACAAAACATTGTGCTTTAAAAAAAAAACCTTAACTTTCTGTCTTGGAATCAATACTAAGAACAGAAGAGCAAGAAGGAGTAGACCATTGAGGTTAAGCGACTTGCCCAAGGTCACACAGTTAGGAAGTATCTGAGACCAGAATAAAACCCGGGACCTCACATTTCCAGACTTGGCTTTCTGTCCACTAAACTGCCTCTACTTTCTTTTCTTTTCTTTTCTTTTCTTTTCTTTTCTTTTCTTTTCTTTTCTTTTCTTTTCTTTTCTTTTCTTTTCTTTATGGAAGTAAAATCTTGATGGAAATCAGTTTTTAACATGGTATTGAGAATTCCTTTACCAATGCAAATGGGCAGTTGGTTTGTAACTTATAGTTACTTATAGTTTTCATGTAGACTGAGTATTTAAGAAATTTGCCCATGGGAAAACAGTTTGTATATATCAGACACAGAAGTTAGACTTAGGTCTTTCCTGGACACAGAGGTTCCTTCCCACTTGTATTTTGTTTCATCTTGCAACTTCTAAACTTATTTTTTGTTTCTTTGTGTTTCAGTGCGATTGCTTTGCTTCTTCTTCCTTTCTTTCTCCTCTTGTGACTTGCTGATTTGAATATAATTGTGAGGAATTGGAGGAAATACAAAGATCAAGTAAAGTTTTATGTTTTTCCAGTCACACACAGTGAAATGGGAAATTGACAAAATTTTGTGGATGATGTAGGGCCAACATTAAAGAAGTTGGAATTCACCAATTTCCAGACTCTAGTTGCAGAAGAAGAGGAAGTAGGCTGTAATATTGCCTTTGATACTTAAGCCTTATATAACCTTTAGTAAATCTTTTTACTTCCCTTCACCTTAGATTCTCTATCTGTAAAATGAATCACATTTCTTCTGAGATCCCCTCCTACTCTAGATCTATGTGCCTTTGACTGACATATAAATCCATCTATTAGAAGAGAATGACATCTCTGGTTTTGTTTTGTTTTCCTGTAGTAATAAAAAGGATTTTATACTGATTCATTCTGTATTCTCTTTTAACTATTTGGTAGGATAAAAGACTTAGAGCTAGAAGGGATTTTTCATTTGATGTAGGCTAATCCAATAATTTCATTGTATTTTACATTTATTGGGAGCTAAAAAACATCAATAGATATGCACACTTTAATATAGAGTGTTCCAAAAGTCATGGAGTAATTTTCACTTAATAAGACTTATATAGTTTACTATATGAAATGTTTATTTTAACATTCACATAATAGGCAGCAGAGGAAAAGAGGGGGATTATTGAGAGACAGCTAGTGAAATGACATGATTTTGGGAGATGTGGTATCTTATAAAGCCCTAATGGCAAATCTATGACACATGTGTCGGCCCTGACATGCGTAGCCATTTTCAGTGACATGGGGCCACATGTGGCCACATACGGAGAAGTATGGGGCTGCTTGCCAAGGATGACACATTTGCTGTAATGTAGTGTAGACACTCTGTGCTGGAGGTCTGTAGGCCAAAACGACTGTCACTAAGTAGGTAAGTTAAATAATTAGTTTTTAGTTTATTAAATACAGTTATATATTATAATTATACATTTTTATTATTTAAACTATAAATATCATGAAATTATGTCTTTTTTTTCTCGAAGTGACACACCACCTGAGTAATGCTCTTTTTTTGGAGAATTTTGACACACCTAGCTGAAAAGGTTGCCCATCACTGTTATAAAGAAACAGATAAAAGGTCCATTTCTCTAAAGCAGAGCACATGCAAGACGATAATGAAGAAGGAGTCTAGAAAATTAGGAAATGCTGGGTTATGGAGAGCTTTAAAAACAGGAGAAGTGGTTATATTTGATTCTGGAAGAAATAAAGAATTCCTAAGTTTTTGCTTGTTTGTTTGTTTTACTGACAAGGTGAGTATGACATGGTGATACTTAATATGTAGGAAAAATACTTAGCAACTGAGTCAAGGATGAATTGGTATATGGAGAAATGAGAGCAGGGATTTGTAGTCAGATAATCAACCAGAAGTCTATTGCAATTAGTTTAGGTGTTAAGTAATATAGGATGGTAGCTGCTGGGGTTAAGAGAGTATCAGAATTTGGCAGTAGATCATGTGGCCTGATTGCTAATAAGGAGTCAAGAATAACACCAAAAGAGTATGCCTGGACTACTGTGAGGATGATGTGCTCTAATGAATAAAATGGACGTTTGGAAAAAGTCAGTGTTTGGAGGATTGTGAGTGGGAAGCTAATGATTTCTGTTTGGGTTATTTGAAATTGAAATGTCTATGAGATATTCAGTTTGAGATGTCCAAGAAGAGGTTGGTGATTGAAGACTGAATATTAAGAGAGTTGATAAATCTGCATATATAGACATAAGAATCATTAATGTAGAAGTGCTAATTAAACCCAGGAAAGCTGTTGATATTACCAAAGTATTGAGATAGAAAAGAAGAGGGGCAAAGGTGAGACTTTTGAGGGACATCCACCAATAGGAGTGTATTACCTGGTGGAAGATTCAGCAAAGTACACTGTGGGGAAGCAGTCAAAGTCATAAGAGAAGAATCAATAGAGATCAGTCTCATGAAAATCTGCTATGAAGAGAACACCCAGTACTGAGAATGTTTACTCAAGAAAAATGAGATTAAGAAAAGGTTATAAAATTTATAAGCCATTGCTAAACTTTGGAGAAAACTCTTTAAGTTACATAATGATGTCCAAACCCAGAATTTAGAAGGTTTAGGAGAAGAATGAGAGGAGAAATAGATGCACTTAATGTATTTAGATTTTTAAGGCATTTAGTTTTGAAGGAGAGGAGAAATATAGAAAGAAGCTTACCAGGGATGGTCAAATCAAATGAGCTCTTTTTTTTTTTTCAGAAAGATATAGGTAACTATCAGTGAAACAATGAGGAGAAGAAAATTAGAGGGAGGAACAAAAAAATGAAGAATAGGGCCCTTCATAATACATTTGGGGTTTAAGAATTTCTGGGATAATAAAGAGTATGTCAATGTGAAAGTATTCTAACCATTAAAGACTGAATCCAGTCAGATTGTCAGAGACTTGAGAAAGGCCTTTTAGGATGTCAGGTGATTAGATTGTTCAAAGCTCTCCATCAAAGTTCATGGCAGGTAGTGATATCATATCCCTCAAGGCCTACGAGTCCTGTCTTAAAGAAAGTAAAAGAAGATCAAGGAACAAGCTGGAGTAGTCTAAACCTGTGTAAGGGTGAAAAAGCATTTTATAGGTTCAATATATTAAAAGATGGTTGCCAGAGGATTAAACTATTATCAATCCTCAATTAAGAATAATCTCAAATCAAAATTGACTTTTATGGAAGTTTATTTACAATTAGGAAGGTTGAAGGTGGGGAAATTGAGAAAGAGAAACTCTGGCCCAGACCTGAGGCCCAGACCAGATAAGAATTTAGAGGTTCCAGCAGAAGGGCACAGATGTTAAACAAGGCAACTAGCCACGAGGCGTTTTACAATTAGAGAGGCAAGAGAGGCCTCCCTGAGGGTAGAGCCTCCAGAACCACCAACGGAAGAGACAGAGTCAGCCTAACTTACCCACGTGACAATTCAGAGCAAAGCTGTCTGAGGTCCCACCAGAGATCTTTCTATACCAAGTTCAAAGCGCCAACTCCCTCCACAGGAAATTGCCATCATATTTAAAAGATAGCAGCTTTTGTCACTTCCTGCATCCATCTCCAAGTTTGCATGTCCAATCACAATAGATGATTCTCACAGTACTGCCTTGGGGGGCAGTCAGTTGATTCTGATTCTTCACCCACTCTGGCACACGTGGGTTACGGACCTCCCGGAATTAGAGGTGCTCTCACCTTTGGTGATTAAATCTAAAGATGGGCAGTGTAGACTTATTCTAATTATCATACCTGGGAAAATATGATGTTAGGTAACAACGAGGACAATAGATGGCTCGTTTCACTTAAAGGGTATATCACATAGGATCACACAAATCCAACAAGGAGACCTAAAGCTTGGTGGGATGAATTCTGCTTGGTGATCGCTATGGCAGAAATGGAAATGGTGATCAAATGAGCAAAAGTTTTATTTTTAGTTGATTTTTGTTCAAAAAGAATAAAAAATCAGTGGGAAAGAGGTGGAATGACAAAGCTTTTTAAAAACTTCAATAAGATGTATTTTATGAAAATGAATCTGAATTTTAACATGAATTTTTAAGTGACTAAAATTTTTAGTGTAACAGAACTCTCTGATCATGGGCAAGTAAGTCACTTAATCCTTTCAAGCCTAGATTCCCTCAAGGATAAAAGAGAGGAAGCAATACCCATACTAAGTGTGTTAAAGCCCAAAGAAAGTGTTTAATGAAATTAAAAGCTCGTATAAATCTAAATTAAGATTATTAATTCTAAAAAATAATTTGGTATGAAAATGATGAACTTCATGCAGAAGAACAAGGAGAAAAAATGATTTTTAAACTCTGTTGAATAGCTAAAGAATAGTGGAAAGAGCACTGAATCTGTTTTCTTGCAAACTTCTTTGAATCCTACCTCGAATCTACTAAATTTTTTGTCCTTGGGTAAATCATTACACTTTACTGTGCCTCAGGTTACTCATCCATTAAATAAAGGTAAAAAACTTCTTCCTTAAGTTCTCTCCTAGTTCTAAATGTCATGAGACGATGGCAGAAGTATTTTTTTTCAGAAACTAGTAGCTATAGTGACTTGTGACTACCTTAACCCTACAAGTAGAGAGTGATGAATAGAAAGAGACAGCCAATGCCCTCATCTATTTTCCAGCCAAACAATACTATATTTAGAGAATTGCTGAAATATATTAGTGATTTAACCATCCAACTCTGATGACCAAATAGGGAAAACAACACCAAAAATAGTAACATTTTAGCAGACATTTCCTACAAAATGCAATGATAGTTAAGTGAGATTTCTCAGAGGTCTCAACACTTATAGACATTTTAAAATCAGCTAACTGACTAACAAAGGATGAGCATAAGCTTATGTTTAACTGTTAATGTTTACTCAACTTCTTTTCTCTCTTAGAAACTGGACCAGGGGGCAGCTGGGTGGCTCAGTGGATTGAGAGCCAGGTCCTAGGTTTAAATCTAACCTCAGACACTTTCTAGCTGTGTGACCCTGGGCAAGTCACTTAACCACCACTGTGTAGCCCTTACCACTCCTCTGCCTTGGAGCCAATTCATAGTATTGATTCCAAGATGGAAGGTAAGAATTTAAAAAAAGAAAGGAAAAGAAAAGAAAAGTGAAAAGAAAAAGAAAGGAAAGAAAAAAGAGAAAAGGAAAGGAAAGGAAAGGAAAGGAAAGAAAAAAGAGAAAAGGAAAGGAAAGGAAAGGAGAGAAGAGAAGAGAAGAGAAGAGAAAAGGAAAGGAAAGGAAAGAAAAAAAGAAAAGAAAAGAATAGAAAAGGAAAGGAAAGGAAAGGAAAGGAAAGAAAAAAAGAAAAGAAAAGAATAGAAAAGAAAAGAAATTGACAGTATACATTAGAAAGAGAACTGAATCAGAAATCATAAGACAGAAGATCAGATCCCAGCTCTGCCTATTACCTAAGTAGGGCTTGCTTTCATTCTCTGTCTGTCCCCCTATTTATCTCTCTTTCCATGTCTGTCTCTCTCCAGAAGATTTAACCTTTTTATCATCAATATCTTAGCAGAATATCTTGGAGTAATCCTACTATGTTGCAGTGCACCCATCAGAAGATAGGAACAGTTTGAATGTGGTGAAGAAAAGGAGAATCCAGGATCAACAAGGAATCTATAAGCTATTACATCTTTGGACTTGTGCATGGCACCTTGGTTACATAGTCACACAATCATAAGATTACAGAATTAGAGCAGGAAAGGATCTTAGAGGGCATTTGAACCTTCTCGTTATTAGCTGTAAAATGGAGGGGTTAAGCTAGACAACCTTTAAGATAACTTCCAGCACTCCAGTATAGTGTAGCTCATGTTTTAAGGCAACTAATCCAACCTGTATTCTCGCTAGAGGGTCAGAACCCTAGAGATTAACATATTTCAGATTTCTAGGACTAAGAGTCCCAGCAATATCCTAATACAGTTCTCAAGCTCCCATTAGTATACTTCCCTCTGTGATTATCAGTGTATTTCAGTTAATCAGTGAGACTTAATTAAGTCTTAGAAATGAATGCTTTCAACAGTGGTATAGTTTTTACAAAACACCCTGTACCCTAGGGATGTGCTCTCTCACAAATACATAGAAGGAACAGGGTAAAGGCAGCCTAGACCCAGAAAATATATATCGCAAAGAACTAATTCAAAGCTACTGGGAGTCCTTTTTTTCCTTTCTTATGGCAAAAAAGTTCCCATTAGTTATGGGATAGCTTAAAGGTTCCTTGTGGATGCTGGAATTGCCTCTCATCATCACACACAATCTGTTCTCACCTCCTGATGTATACTCTGCAACCTGGTAGGATTGTTCCAGGGTACTCTGTTGGGACATAGATGATGAAAAACTAAATCTGGAGAGAAAGAGGCTGAGACAGAGACAGAGACGGAGGAATAGAGACAGACAGAGAGAGAACAAGAGCAAAGACTACTCAGGACAACTACAGGAAGATGGTTTCTATAGAACTGATGGAAACCTACACAAATATCTATAGTCTTCTGAATAAAAACACCAAGTAGTAAGATCAAATAAATATCTGCAGTATTCAGAAAAAATTCATTAAGAATATGTTATATTATTATTATCATTTTACCTCTTTAGAAATTATTGCGATGATGTATAAACTCCCAAAGAAAGTATATTAAAAACCCAATTAGACTGCGGTTAAGATGGCGGCAGAGTAAGGAGCAGCTGCTCGATCTCTCCTATCCAAAGCATACAGGACTCCTCAAGGGGAAATAAAAACGAGTCCAGAGGAACGAAGGAACCCCACAACAGGGCGCAGCATTGAAGGTACGCAGAATCGGGGCATTTCCACGCTATAAAGGGGTGAAACAGCTCTCACTAAAACGCGAGAGGAAGAAGCCCCTCCCCACCCCCCACATCGCACACCTCACACAACACAAACACACAAGTGTGAAAACAGGACTGGGGCAACCAGATAATCACTGGCAGCCCCGGAGCTTGTACCTGTGTGCTGCAAGACGAGGGACCCCAGGTGGCTGCGGGCACTCACGGACCTTCCCCGAGAGTCCACGTGGGTGAAGGCACCACCTCCAGCCAGGACAAAGGCCCCTAAAACACAGCCTTTCCCAAGCACTGAAGGCATCGCCTCAGGTGCAAATAAAGATCTCCAGCCCATGGACTTTCACTACCTTCTGCGGGGGTGAAGGCAGTGCCCTAAGAGCATCTGCGCAGGCAAAGGCAGTGCCCTAGGCTTGAATAACTATCTCCAGCCCAGGCTTGGACCTCCAGTGAGGACCCAGTGCAGACCTGAGCGTGGCTGTGGAAGCAGCCCCAAAGACTGCTGAAGGAA
>NC_058131.1:497065797-497109348 GCF_016433145.1 Gracilinanus agilis | reverse complement strand
TCTCTCTTTCTCTCTCTCTCTCTATATATATATATCTATATATATATATATATAGATATATAGATATAGATATAGATATTAATTGTATTAATGCTATAATATATATATATATATATATATATATATATATAGAGAGAGAGAGAGAGAGAGAGAGAGAGAGTGTGTGCTTGTGTATGACTGTGTATGTGTGTGTAATTATGTGTGTGTGTGTATGTGTGTATCTTGAGCCAATACTTCATCAATTTCAAGACTCAGACCACCAATGCAGACCATGATCTAATTTACCCAATTATTACTCTTCAACAATTTCCTGAAGAATTTCACACTATTTTAGAGAGGCAGCTTAGCATAGCATATAGAAATGCCTCACTTGATCAGGAAAGTCTTGATTCAAAATCCAGCTCCTAGCATATTTGAGTGGGCATAAGCAAGTTACTTAACTTCTTTAATCTTAAGTACTCAACTCTATAAGACCTAGTCCTTAAATTTTATACAATTTTATTCTCTTTATTGAAAAATTTATATATTTACTTTTTAGAAATTTTTAAAATATGCTTTTTTATCCATCTAGCAGTTTTTCTTATTTTCTTATCAATCTACCTCTATATTAGATCAGAATTTAGATTATTTCAGTAATTCCAATTATTAGCTTATTTCTCATTCAAATTGAATAGTAACATCTACTACTGGCCTTGTAATATTAAGGCTGTCAAGCTTATTCAGACAAAAAGATATTTCTCTTTTGTTTAGTTCTTCATTGAACATCTTTTTTTTCTTTTGATTGGTGAGTCAAGCCTCCATTATTGTCCCTAATGGAAGAGAACTGTAGCAAAGATAATTCAATTATCATGACAGTAAATTTGCCTTAGGAATATGCCATTCAGTATCTTATATGGGTTCTCAATGAATCAAGAGGTAAAAGAAGCCTTAGAAATAATTTAGTCAACCTTTCATGTTAGGGTCTATTTTCTTCCCCCCCTCAATTTCCTGATAGTTTTATAGCATTAATACAAGACATCTTAATATCTAAAGTGTTAAACAAACCTGAATGAATTCTGAATAGTTCAATGAACCTATGGCGTGTTTTACAACATAGAGACTAGCTTACAAAAGTTGAACTAAATCAGAAAACCATACCAGAACAAATTCTGGCACTTCTGTTCCATATGAGATCATGACCACCTGTGCAAAATAAAATTCGTCAGAGTTCCATAAGGGCCATGAGGGACAAGTCCCCTGTTTCCATAAGAGAAAGCCCCATGTCAAAAACAAGGATGATTTAAAATCCTTTCCCCGTCTTTTTCTCTCTTAACTAATTATAACTATCAAAGATCCCAAAGAACAAATAGCACCTGCTTCCCCATCAGGCTTTATCCTAGAACAGCTGGGAAATGAGAAAAACTGTCCGGCACAAGCCAAAGATGGAATCTTTTTGTTAAAAAGGGCATGGCTGGAAAGACATTTTTGTGAGCTATTCACTCCTCTAACCCATCTAAACCCTATTAATTGTTCTGGATGCAAGCTTAGATTTACAGGATCCTTCTTTCCCCCTTCTGAAGCCTTAGTTACCTATTGTGAAGGGAGTGATACAGGCCTTGCAGAGGGAGGTATATGTGGGTGAAGGATTGGGGGGCAAGAAGGAGACAGAGGAAGGCAAAGACAGATCCACTAGTGTTCCTTCCCCAGCAGAGAGGGACAATGGCAGGTCAGGCTCTCAGGAATGCTCTACTCTGACACTGGAAGTTGGGGAGGGGAATACTTAGCTCAGTATAATTGGCAGAGCCTGGGCCAGGAGTGGCATTTTTCCTGCCCTGATATAGGTGATGTTCCTCTTAGCAGCATGCTAAGGCCTGGCAGATGGTCTCAAGTTTTTTTTTTTGTTTGTTTCTTTCTTTTTTTTAATGGAAAAACTAGCTATAACTGTATAGGGGTCAGAGGTTGAGGATATTGTTTTCAACATAGTTATTAATAATATACTTCTTAGTTCTATTGCAAAAAGATCGAAGATGGGGAAAGTGATCTACTTGTACAAAAATGTTTATAGAAGGTCTTTTTGTGGTGGCAAAGAACTAGAAATTGAAAGGATGTCCAACAACTAGGGGATGACTGAACAAGTTGTGGTACATGATTGTAATAAACTGCTATTGTGCCATAAGAAATGATGAATAGGACAATCTTAAAAAAATAAAAACAACAACTTAGAAGGACTTATGTGAAGTGATGCAAAGTGAAGTGAGAAGAACCTTGTACAAACTAATAGCATTAATATATGATGACAAACTGAATGAAAATTGTTAACGGCAGTGCAAAGATCCAGGATAATGTCAAAAGACTCATAATGAAAAAGACTCCACCACCACAGAAGGAACTGACCGCAAATGCAGATTAAAGCATACTATTCTTCACTTTATTTCTCCATGGATTTTTTCTGTACTGTAAGCAATATGTGTCTTCTTTCACGACATGACAACCATGGAAATATATATTGTATCATAACACATGTGCAACCTGTAGATTACCTGCCCTCTTGGGGAAGGTGCAAGGGTGACAGTGCAGAAAAGAAAATGGATCATAAAACTCAGAAAATTATTATTAAAAACTATATTAACATGTAAAATAGGAAGAACACTTCTCCTTTCTTTCTCTATTTTAGCTGCTTAGTTAGCATAAACATTCATTTAGAGATATTTAGTTGCCACTAAATGTAGTAATTAAAATGACTAGGGAAACAACTAGTTTTTCTTTTCATTTAAATGAAAATTCTTTTGAAAGTAGAGAAATGGAATTATTTCATCTCTTCATTTTTCAGGTGAAAGAAAAGGACCAAAAGAGAAAATGGCAGACACATAAGATAGTATAAAGCAGAGGAGGGATTAGAAAGTAAGTTTTCTAGCTGCATATCCAGTGTTGTTTCTATTATATGAGATCATTCTGTTCTTGTCAGACTTTTCATCATTTTCTTTTGCTATTTAGATAAGTACATAGATGGAATGTTTATCAAATTTGCAGATGACACAAATCTAGGAAAGATAGATAAAACATTGGACTATTGAATCAGGATCCAAAAAGATTTCAAGGACAGGATGAAACTAACAAGATGAAATTTAATAGAGATAAATGTAGAGCCCTGCACTTAGATTCAAATAATTAACTATGAGTTCAGAATAAGAAAGACAGGGATAGACAGTAGTTCATGTCAAAAATGACATTAGGGCTTTAGTTCACTGAAAGCTCAGTCTTTGCCTAAAATGTGTCAGCCAAAAGAGCTAATCCAGTCACCAGAGAGAATATTCCTACTATACTTTGGCCTGCTGAATCTAAGTTTAAATTTTCTGTCTAATTCTGAACAACACAGATAAAGAGGGACATTCAGAAATTAAATCATGCCAAAAATGGGTTGAATAATTTTCACTGTATGGTCAAGGATCCTGATATTAGGTCAAAAGAAGAAAAATTGAAAGAATTGTGTGGGAAGGAAAAGTGTGGGAAAGGGTAGAGTTAGGAATAATAGAATTGTGTGAAATCCAAAGAAGAACATAAGAGCAAGAGTGGAGAGTATGCAAATGTAACAATATATCCTGGGGCCAGAGATGGCCTTAATCTTTTTCTTGTCCCACAAGAGCTGTCTGGGGCAATGCCTGGGACCTCAAAAGGAAAAGCCAAGAGTAATGCTAGCCCTAGAGAGTCTTGATTCATTTTCTTTACATGTCTTTGATGGAACCAGAGAATCTTAGAGTTGGAAGCTGCTTCAGGGATTTAGTTACTTCCCAAATCAAATACCCTATGTACAATATCTCTAACAAGTGATCAATCAGACTCTATTTAAAGACCTCTAGTAACAGAGGAATTGCTATCCAAGAGATATTGTTAGAGGTTTAAAAGAGAGGGCCAGGATTAAAGGGATTTTGTAAGGGCCAATTCCTATAATGTGTGGAAGCAAAGACTAGAAAATTATCTCTAAAGTCTTTTTAAACTCTAATATGACTCTGCTCACTACCTGTTTTATAAAAGGCCAATCTAATCCTGGTTTGATCTTGACAGCATCTGGAAACTTTCCAGCCATGGGAAGGGAAAGGCACAGACAAGTTTCATTCACAAGGAATAGAATCCACTCAAGCATAAAGAATTTTCTGAGAGGTAATGTGGTCTTAGGGAAAGAATACTAAATTATATCAGGAGATTTCAGCTCTAGCTCTTAGTTCCTTTAAATTAATTGTCTGACTTAGAGAACGTTGAGATTTTTATCTTAAAATGAGATTAATTTCCTTATCTCCTTTAGATTACAGTGAAAAGAGTCCTGGATTTGGAGTTTAATTTTGGCTATACCACTTGCTAAATAGTGATCTTAGCCTTACTATGTATCAACTTCCTCAAATGTAAAGTGGAGATAATACTGTCAATGTAGATGGAGTTGATTAAAGGTTGGTGTTGGAGTAAGGATGACTTGATTTCAAGCCCTGCCTCTGACAGTCCTCAGTAGAGTGTCTGGTACTTAGTAAGCACTAAATAAGCTTGTTGACTTACTGAATCTTTGATGGACATTTATATAGAGAGGTTCCACACTGAGTATTCCTAAAAATCAATGAAAGCACAAGACATTGTCCTCTCAAGTCCTTCCCCATCCTGCCCTTTCCCCACCAAATGTATCTCTAAGTAAGAGAGTAAAATAAAATAACTTAAGGAGAGTTTTTGGCCCTGTGTGAAAATATAAGCTATTGTTATTATTTTTGCCCTACAGAGATTTTGAACATTAAGATGATGCCTATATACAATTATAAATACCTGGACAACAGCAGAATTGTCAATCCTGTCAAAATCCTTTTTCTTGTGGACTCGTATACAGTCTAAATGCAATGATAGAATTAAACACATAAAAAATGAAGAGTGCTAGAAAAATTCAAGGCATTCTATTATTTTTCTTTGTTTTTATTGATTAATCATTATTCTTATTGATTAATTTTTATTTAGTAATGTCATTCATGTTCTTTGTCATTGTACATTCACCTTACCTTTATCTTAAATCAAAAGATTAGTGTGTATGTGTATGTTTATTGTATAAGTGGTTCTTAAATAGTAATGTTTTCTCTCCAGGAAGACAAAAATGAAATTCTGAGTAGTTTGCATTTACTGGTATTTAGAGAAATTTCCTTTCTTATAACAAACTGGTATAACAGCCTTTTTCCACATTCTGATGATGAAGATGATGATGATGATCATCATCATCATTTTAATGCAGAAGATGCTGATATTCACTAAATTTATAAGAAACTCAATCAATGCCTTTTCTCTGTCACTGGAAAACAGAAATAAGAAACTCAATGGAGTCTCATAAACTATTAAATCTGAAAAAGTCAAACCCTAATATTTATAACTTGTATGACACTGGAGTGATTATTTAGGTTTATAGGTCTTAGAGGTGTAAGGGATGTTATAGATAATTAAAATTTAACCCTTACTTCTCTGTGTCTCATTTTAAGTGCAAAATAAATTGAGTTAAGCACCAAGATTTTGAAGGTCTCCTCTGGTACTAATGATACCTCATACCCCTTTAGAATCTTCTAATCCAATGCCTTCTCTTAAGGAAACTGGGAGAATTAAATGATTACACAAAGTGACAAAACAAACTAATATCAGGATTCTGACCCAAGTTTATTGACTACTACTTTAATGTATTTTCTATTCAATTTTACTATTAGTTAAGGATATCTTTTAGGTATTAGTGAGTAAATAAAATATTACCTTACAATATATAGGGAGCCAAGAAGTTCATTAACCTTCCGGCTTTACTTGTGACTTTTTCAATTTGCACATCATGCCCTTGCACACACAGATACATTCTATATGATCCCATCAAGCTCCTACTTCTTCCACTCCAATTGGAATGATTTTTCTTGACCATTTGACTGATACAAATGAAAAAAAGAGGAATTAGTTGGGTGGTTCAGTAGATTGAGAGTCAGGCTTAGAGATGAGAGGTCCTCGTTTCAAATCTGGCCTCAGATACTTTCTAGCTGTGTGACCCTGGGCAAGTCACTTAACCCCCACTTCCTAGTTCTTACCACTCTTCTGCCTTGGAACAAATACAAAGTATTGATTCCAAGATGGAAGATGAGGCTCCTTAAAAAATCAATTAATTAATTAATTGGAAAAATTGAAAGAGATCAGAATAATCGACAAAGAGACTAAAAAAAAAAAAACAAAAACAAACAAACTAAAACAAATTTAGGGAACCTAAGGTACTCTCTAGTTGGCTGAGATTTGTATCACAGAAGTGCTAAAGATGGCCCTTGTACTATCAGGTTGAATTGTTGTCTATCTTTTCCTCTGTTTTCTGTGAAAAGATCACACAATAGCATTAGACCAGAAAAAGGTAGAGAGCAGCAATCATGGAGTTGTTCAGCAGAGGGCAGAGCAGCAGAGGAAACAGAACAGTGGACAGGACAATTCCCTGCTCAGAAGTGTAATGAAATAAACTTATGATATTACCATTCCTTTAATATTAATAGTGGTTATAAGTAACTCTACAACATCAGAGAAAGTCTGTCAAATCTATCCTTGCCATGTGTGTTCCCAAAATATATTCTCTACCACCCATATTTCTATGTCCTCTATTCCCTTTTTCAATGTTTAAGTGATTATATAAGGAAAAGTTACTCTTGTCAATGTGAAGAAACTCTTTTTTATCAGTTATCTTGCTTTGTAAATTAATTTAATGCCTATTTTTGCTCTGAATAACATGTCATCTTGTTGGAACGAAAAAGAAAAATGTCATTGGGGTACTATGTTTTGAATGGAATGTTGACCCAGATCAAAAATAACTGGATTCTAGAAAACATTAAAGAAGCCCCACATGTTAGAGAAAAGCAGGGACTAGAGAGATACAGAAAGAGGCAGAAAGAGAGAGTCAGAGACACACACACACACACAGATGAATAATTGTCTTATAAAAAAAGAAAGTAAGGAATGGATATCTCAAGTCACATAAAGGACTAACAAATTATAAACAAATATGTCTAGGGCTAATTGTCTTATTGATGTCAAAGTCCAACTTTTGTAGGCTAAATTTGCGAAATAATCCTACTATACAAGAAGATACACCACTGATGTGTGCCAAACTCGACAACAGCTCCAAAATGTCTGAAGAGTGAAGTCTAAGTTTGTTTTTCTTTCCTCATTGCTACTACTAATTCAGTTAAATGTGTCTGAAGCAAACTGGCCATGCAGGGGATAGAATATTGGACCTAGAGTCAGGAAATCCAATCTGAGACATCTAGTAACCACGTCACCTTGGGTAACCTTTGGCTATCTCCATTTCCCCAAATGAAAAAATGGGGAATATAATAGCACCTGACAGGTTTGTTGTGAGGATCAAATGTGACACTATTTGTAAAAGACTTAGTAGAACATCTGGTACTTAGTATAGAACCTGGCATATAGTAAGCAACCAAACTTGTTCCCATATCTTCCTCTTTCTCTTATCTTGGAATTCATGGCCATTCACAAAATGATCTCCACTGACATTTCCAATGTCTTCTCCAGTTATTTCAAATTCACATCTGTCATTCCAGTCAGAATATGTTGCTCACTAGCCTCTGAACATATCTTTTGCTTTCCTCCTCTGCACTATCTTCCCTCCTGAAATACTCTTTCCCACATTATCCATTCTTAAAAGCTAAGCCTCAGTCCCACCTCTTCATTGAAGACTCTTCTGAACAGAGAGGTAATATAGGACAATGGAAAGAACAGTGGATTTATAATCATAAAACACACCGTAGTCTTATTTTTACTACTTATTTTCTAGAACTAAGGTGTCAGTCAACCTCTTTTGAGCTCTATTTCCTTATGTGTAAAAATTGGGGATTGAATGAGATGTAATGTGTTCCCTTCCAGTTTTTAACCTGTTATCTCATTACAACCGACAGTGATTTCTCTCCTCTAAAAACTTGTTTGCATACTCTGTGCCTTTCTCCTGAAACATATATACTTTTGTGTCATTAGTAATTTTTTTCTATTTTCATGTGACTATGTCTTACCTTCTCAACTAGTTAAAACATAGATTAAAATTTGAAGATAGGTTTTATGCCTCCAATGTTTTTGGTATTTCTCATACAATCCATCATAATGAATTATCCCTTATAGCTAAATGGTTGTTAATTGAATAATAAGATCTCAGAATGGCTAAAGCTGAATTTCTTCTTATCTTTTACTTAGACAAGTTCTAGTGATGACTTTTTTGAAATAGATTTGGAGATAATAGATGCAAGAGGTTTTCCTCACTGTGCCATTCCTCATGAATTTTCTTTCTATTCATTTTCATAAGATATAGAACACACACACACTCACACTATGAAGAATCCAAGTAATCTCAAAAAGATATATCTAAGTATATTAGAAGCAGTAATGAGAAAAAGAACATTTATCTTAGAGTTAATTTTTAAGGCATTCTGGAGTTAAAGATGAGTTACATACACATTACTGACATATCCTCTTGCATATTAGGATTATCAGGAATATATTTAGCCAAGCAGGTAGTAAGTCGAAGATTCCAGAAGAAAACTGTTTTCTCCCTATTCTAGTATCTTTCCTGGCATTGAATATACCAATTTAAGTGTGCCATATTAGAAACAAATTAAATCTTGCTGTTTGTAGACAGGTGTTCAATGTTTCTAGGATAATATAAAAGAACCTTCAGAGATAGAAGGTGAAAAATGGTGGTGTTAATCTGGTGGGGAATGGCAAAAAAGTGACCGTGGTAGGTATGGTATCCCTATATAGAATATCCCTATGAAATTCTATGTGATTTTTTATTTACTTATTCATGAATTAGGAGGGCTCAGGCCAAGATCTAGAATAGATAAAAAGAGTGATTGTATAGGAATCTGGAGAACCAGAAGATCAGAAAAAGCAAATACAGTAGCATGAGAAACTGGTTAACAGTACAAAATACTCCCAAAGTTCAATTAAGATATGAACTAAACAAAAAACCATTCAAGAAGCTCTTTAATGATATCCCTAGTGGCAACTGAATAGAGTTATTCAAATTGCCTAAGAATGCCTTCCATACAAAATTATGATATATGTAGAGAGGGGAAGGCAAGCATTTTTTCTTAGCAATTCCGCAGAACAGGAGAAAGGAGAGAAGAAAAGGAATAAGTAAAAACAAACAGTCTTAACTGAATCCTAAGCATGAATTATTATTATTTTTATTACTATTAAACTTTGTCATCCACAAATACTACATTGCTACATCTACCTATACTACATTGGAAAAAGGTTACTCCTTACGTTTTAGGGGAGCTACATTTGCCTTTATCAAAGCCTCTATATTATCTCCAAGTATTACTTTAAAATACATTTCAACATCTGAAATTCCACCCTTCACTTCCCACATCTGCATTTTCTAATATAGCTACTGAAGTGACTCTCTCATTTACATTCTGTAGTCAAACTTTGAATTAGACTTTCAGAGAAAAATAGATGTGCTGTATCTTTCAGAAGACAAAATGTGTTTTTCCTACTTTTTCTTTCTACTCTAGTGGGGTATGGGAGTAGGATCAGCAACTTAAAATATATTACAAAATGCTACCTAGTAATTTTTATATTTATGTGTATAGATCTTCATTCTAATCAGAGAATAGATTAAATAGAAATTATTGCTTCATGTCCAAGGTCTATTATTTCTATTTGTTCTCAGGGCCTTAACTGAAGTAAGAATAATTGGGTTGCCTTATTTGGAAGCATTTGAGCTACAATGAATATGTATTTATAATTATATATATATGTGTGTGTGTATATATATTTATATACAATTCTCTTCAAACAAAACTCCTGAATATTGCTCTGTATTCCCCCCTCTGCCCAAGAAATACCTACTCCAAGAAGTCCTTCTCAAGGACTCTGTTCTTCAATGCTGACTCTCTTCTCTAATATTAAATAGATCTTCTCTCTATACCATACCTTTTGGAAATGAGTAATATGCACTATTATTATAACAATATGTTATAAGAGTACATATAATAATATACTGAATATGCAGTTATGCTACTCTTAAAATATAATTGATCATAACATTTCATATAGTGCTTTAACAAAAAATAAAATCTTTCCTTTTTTAATCTTGTTGATTAGCAAATTTTTAAAAAGCAGAGAGATCAATCAGTGCAATAAATTAAGCATACAAAATGCAGAATGGGATAGAGAGAACAAGCATTTATTGAACATTTACTATATGCTAGCACTATGCTAAGCACTTTACAAGTATTATTTCATTTGACTCTTCTATCACCCTGGGAGGTAGGCATTATTATTATTCCCATTGTAAGGTTGAGGAAAATGAGGCAGAGAGATGTTTAGGTAACTTCCCCAGGTTCACACAGCTAGTATCTGAGGCTGCATTGGAACTCAATTCTTCCTAACTTAACACCTAGGGATCCACGCACTTTGCAATCTAGTTGTGACAAAATCATGATATATCCTAGTATTTGATAAACACAAAAGCCTCAGCTACTGGGATAAAGACTTACTATTGACAAAATCTTCTAGAAAGAATCAAACATAAATACGGAAGAAATTAAATTTAGACTACTACTTCATATCTCATAACAAGCTCCAAATGGGGAGGTGATTTAGTTACAAAAGAGGACACAATAAATCAATTAGATATACATTAAAGGGGGAAAGGAGGATTATTAGATCTATGGTTATGAGAAAGGTTCATGACTAAAGAAAGAATAGAATGGATCACAGAAGATAAAACTGAACAATTTTGATCATATAAAATTTAAAAGTTTTTGCACTTACAAATCCAATAAAGTTAAGATTTAAAAGCAAACAATTAAAATGGGATTGTGTCATTTGGAATTGTTGTAAACCCTGGGAGACTACAACTCCCAGGATCCCCTTTTACAACCCCCCCCCCGAAAACTCCCATTTCCTTTGTGGGAGGTGTCAGAGAATATATAAAAGAGAAAGTTTGGTGCCTTTTCTCTCTCTCTACCCTGGAGGATCTGCTCTGGGAGGCTCTCGGATCCTGAGCACTCTCTTGGTGCCTTTTTCCCTTTCTATCTACCTCCTAGTTTTTCCTAGACCTTCCCTTTTCTAATTAAAATAAAACCTAGGTATTCTAAACCCTAAAGTTGCTCTCAGATCTTTTATTTGAGCTCCTGAAGGGCTCTGATCAATTTTCGCCTGAAAGGGCTGAGGATGCTACCTTCCTTTCCCTTCCTCTACCTTCCTCTCTCCTTTCTTCCTTTCCTCCAACCTTCCTCCCTTCCTCCCTTCACCCCCTCATAGGATGCAAGGGGAAATCTTTGCAAATGTCTCTAAAAAAGTCTCATTTCCAAGTTTTATAAGAAAGGAATTGAATTTAATCAACCCTGGAAGATAGTAGTTATTATTATCCCCATTTTATAGATGGGGAAACTGAGATAACTAGGATTTTAATGACTTCTCCAGGGTTATTCAGCTAGTAAGTATTTGTGCCTGGATTTGAACTGAGGTCTTTCTAAATCCAGGCCTAATGTTCTATCCACTGCTCCAACTAACTGCCTTGAAAGTTGTAATTTTGAACAATTCTGAAGACCTTCAAAAATGATGAAGAATGAAATGAGTATAACCAGGAGAAAATTTATATAATGCCAGAAAAAGTGTAAAGACAAAAATCTGAAAATTCCAAGAACTATAATCAATATGATGACCATCCATGTTTCAAAATTTATCAATGTCAAAATAAATATACTATTCACATTCTAAGAGAGAGGTTTAGGGTACAGATTCTCATATACATATTTGTATATAGACAATGAGGGGAATATTGCATGAACTTTCAGATGAGGAACCCTATTGCTAGCTGATCAGTGATAAGAACATTTCTGGCTTAGCTTCATTGCCTCTTTCCCCTTAAGATGAACAAAACTTTACTAAGTATACCTCTATTAATGGTTGGTTTGGCAAATTCCAACTTTTATTCCTAACATTTACTAACTAGTTTATTATTTTACTTGATATTGATCTTCTCCTTCTGCTATCTGTCTTTAGATAAGTATGTCTTTAAATTCCCCTTAAACCTTTAATAAAATTCCATTATATCCTACAGCCTTGTACCTAAAACCCATACTGGCTAGCTGAAATAACTACTTAGTGTTGATAAATTGATTTAGGAAACCATCTGGCATCTCTGAATCACCCTACATAGTATTAGTAGGTTTGTCCTAGAGTGAACCTCCAAGTTCCCAAAGATCTCAGCCTAGATATTGGTACATATAATCTAATCTTAAGCACCCTTTTGCTTTAGAAGTTTCTACCATTGCACCTAGGCCTTTCCCAGAGTAATCTAGTCCCTGGCTGGAATATTCTTTTCCTTGTTTCCTTGTAAGCCAATCAGTTTTCCTTCCTTTCCTTTATTCCCCAAATGATATAGCCAAGTTCTTCACTTCCTTGGAAATTTTTATGATGGAAATTACCATGGTGGAAATTCCCACTCATGGTGCATCTTCCCAGAGACAGTGTTCTCAGAGTCTCTGAGTATTGTCTCTGAGTGGTATTGTTGTTTTGTATGCACATGACTCTCTGTGGTGGCCATAAGAACTCTGTGTCCCTTGTCCTGATTAAGGACTTGTTCTTTGTAACTACTTTAGTTGTTCTGTGTTTTTCAAGGATGACAGTGTTTTTATGGATCCTACCTCTGAGACTTTCAGCATAAAATAAACCAGTAATTTAAATGTCTTTGTCTGTTGATAACTATATCAGTGAATTCCTGAATAATTTTTATATCATTTACAAATTGCTTTAAATTTGTAATCTCATTTAATCCCATGAAAACCTTGAGGTAGGTACTAATCATATTCTTATTTTAGAGATAAAGAAACCAAGTGGAAGAGGTTGAATCATTTCATTTCCCTTCATATTCCACTTGGCTGTATTCCTTTGAAAATTTACTTCTCCCATCTTACCCCAAGGAACTTCATCATGCTGAGAGAGAATCCTGCAATTTCTCTTCAGTTTTCATAGCCACACTTCATCAGTATCCTCTACTCTTTGAATAGGAGGACAGGAACAATGAGCTCTCCAGTAAATCTTCATGGCCAGCCATCTCTCCATTTTTATTTTTTATATCTCCTTGTCTCTCTTCCCTTTCTTGTGCATGTAGATTGTAAGGTGCTTGAAGTCAAGGACTATCTTTTTCTTTTTCTGTACTAGTATCATCCATACTTAGGACAATCCTTGGCACATAGCTGCTTAGTAAATATATCTTGCCCCACTGACTGACTATTTGAGTAGTGTCACACAGTAATTTTCTTTAATTTTTTTCCTCCAGTATACATGTTGAAACAATTTTTAATAATTGTTTTCTGACATTTTGGAATTTAGGTTCTCTCTCTTCCCACCCTTCCCATCCACAAGATTGTCATGCCATATATATTTCCATGTTTGTCATGTGAAACAAGATATATAGATTACACTAGAGAAAAATTCATAGAAGAAATCAAATGAAGAATATTTTACTTCAGTCTGCATTCAGATTCTGTCACTTCCTTTTATGGTGATGGATATCCCTTTTTCATCCAAAATCCTTTAGAGTCATCCTGGATCCTTACTTTGTTCATAATAGCTAAAGCCATTCACAGTTGATCATATATGCTATTGTTACTGTGTACAACATTCTCCTGGTTTTGCTCACTTCACTTTGAATGATTCATATAATTCTTTATAGTTTTTTGTGATCATCTTGTTTCTCATTTATAATGGCATGATACTATTTTACTAAATCATACATCCCAACTTGTTCAGCCAGTCCTCAGTTGATGGGCATCCATTTTTTTCATGTGTTCCTCATTCCAAATTCAGCATTCTATGTATTGTACCACCTAGTTGTTTCTCTAAAAGCAAATAGCTCTTGGACCTAAAATGGAGTCAGAGCCAAGGAACAGCAAAAACAGCAAAAATTATAGCCATAGTTTTCAAGAACATACCATTATCTTACCCTTCAATTATATTGTCAGTTATGTGTACTGTGCAACTCTAGAGAAGGTCAGCTCTCTGGTAATTGTGAGTCATTAATTTATGTGGTTTCAGAAGGCTCAACCTCAGGGTATTACTGTAAGTCTTAAGAATTTTAGAAGTCCCTAGGGAAGTTGAGCCTCAGTGGAGTTATTTGTATAGGTTCCTTAATGCCTGTGAAAGTTTTCTACTTTGAGTTTGAGCAACATCTCTGATGAGAGGGTTTGATGAGCTCTTTTTTGGGGCTGTTCATCCACTTTTCATGTCTACCTTTTACCCAATTCTCACCTTTGGCTCCAAGAAGCTGTAGCATGCTCAATGGTCATATACCAATAAGACTCCCTGGTCAGATGGGCTAGACAGGTTAAGGATAAAAAATAGGTTTCATTCCTGTTGGTGAATTAGGGGCATGTCTACCCTAAGTAAGTGAAGACTTTCTCAATGAAATGTGCAGAGATTTGTTCCAAGTGCCATGAAGGAGCTAAAGAAGGCACTGGGGAGTGCTTATGGCTTGGTCAGATACTGAAGAGCCCAGGGTCATCCACTACATCCAAGAAGATTCATCAGTCTCCTTGACTTTTGTCTAGCCAATGCAATTTGATGATTCTGGAAAGATATAATGAGGCTGATGACTTTATTCAACTTTGCCTCACTTAAATTATAATTCACTTACTAGTCAAGACATCACTCCATGATATCATTGGTCCTCTTTGAAAAAACAAAGGATAAAGAAAAACCCTATGCCTGAAAATTGTATAAATTCCTGGAAAATGGGGTTTACTAGAAGGGTGATTTTCTGGATTCCTCAACAATTCTAAGAGTTTTCCCTTCTGGAGATGGCTATGACCAGAGTATTAGGATCATAGGATTTAAGTCAAATGAACATTTTTTTGTTAAGTACTGATGCGGCAGATTCTGTTCCATATTCTAGGAATATGAATCAGAATAAGGGGTTGCAAGAATAGATGGTGTTTCCAGTTTAAGAAGTCCAGGTGTTGAGTGAACTTTGGGGATGAAATATCTTCTATGGCTTACTAGAGAAAATACCCATAGGTAGGAGTGGGTCCTGGAGAGAAAGGAGGACATTCCTCTTGTTGACTCTCATTAATCAGAAAGGGCCTTAGAGATCATTAGGCTAATTATCCTATTTTATAGATAAAGGAAAAAATAGGGATATAATAGAGTTATAATTTTCTAGGATAAAAATTCAGGTCTTCATCTTCCAAATGAAATGTTATTTGCATTTCACCATGTTGCCTATACTACTCTGAACATAATTGCCCTTAGGGAGATAAGTGCCAACAAAGGGGAAACAAGATTTGGCATGAATATTTCTGGACTTGTGGTCGCACATCTCTCCTCTAAAATACACTTGTTATATCATAGTCAAGCCACTTAACCACTCAGTGCTATAATCTAGAAGTGTCAAACTCCTAACCTGAGGGAATTGCAAAATTTCAAAGTGTGCCAAACTAGAATAAAATATAATTGGGAAATGTTTAACAAAATAAGTAAAAATAAAACAGAACATAGATGATGCTATTTTGTGATTTTTCTAGGTCAACAATCAACCCTTCTAAAATTAGCTATCTAAGACTGAAAAGTGCAAACTAGATGCTGACCTGAATTGGTAAAGGGAGTTTCCTCATCTTTTCCCTATACCAATAAAATAAAAAGGCCAGTCTCTATCTCTATTTATGAATTCAGGTCTCAGCTCTTTGTGTTTTATTGTCAGATCTAATCAATCCTCTACTGCTCTACATGCTTTGTTAGCCTGAATAACTGTATTTGACTTGATAATATCATTTTGTTGGAGAGACCTGGGCACATACTAACTCAGTGTTTTCAGGGGAAGACCTTGTTCAAGAGTTTAGGAAGTTATGATAGAAAGGACAAAATAAGCCAAATTCTGATGTTCCCAGGGGAAATACTATTAGGGAGCATGAGCTAAAGAGACCTTTATTGGAGGATGGGGGGAATGCAGGGGGTCTGAAGGAGGATTGAATGCAGTAATTTAAAATAAAATCTTTTATCCAAATCCAAATTTTTTTCCACTATCTGCTCCCTGATCTTTTCAAAGTCTTTCACCATGGCATATATATTCTTTGATCCAGAGATTTACTGGCATATGTTTATTTAAGAACCACCTCTCTAGGTAAAAAAAATGTATTCAGGAAACACTTTTATGTTTTATCCATATTAACACTACCTTAAATCTAGACAACCAATAAGCTAATAAATCAAGCCCTGATTTGTAGTGTTTGGGAGTTTCTGAGGTATAAATGCTCACACTAAACATTTAACAATGAATCTAATAAGAACTGGCTACAGCACACTCCTACTTCCTTCTCATTTCCAGTTAGTTGTGACCTTATTCCTATAATGTGTAATGTTAATCATTTTACTTTAGGGTATTAGACCCAGAAGATATCAAATCTAATGATCCTTGTGACTTTTAAAAAGTGATCCAAAACTTAAAGATTTACTCTAAAATTATAAAGGTATAGTCACTTTACCGTCCAAATTTAGGAAATTAGGGGTTGAGTTAGAACTAAAAGACAACTGGTTATTCAGGTGATTTTAAAAACTAATTCTGGTCTTGCTGTTCCTTGGTATTTTACCCACTCTATTTCAGCTACAGCTTCTTTGTAAAATTATATTGTTTGCAAACTAAATGAATTTCTTTCATTTTATTCAGACCATGATTATAATTTATATTACATTAAAGAATATGATATTCTAGTCTTGTTTCATACTCTACTTGAAACACTATTTCAGGTATTTGAATTATGATTCATTTTGACCCTTTGCTAGGGTGGTTTAAAATGCAGTGATGACATAAACAATGAATTTTCATGTACATTTACATGTGAAATGTATGACTTATTTTCATTCTCAGTGTATACAGATATGTAGAAATACTCATTAAGAATGCCATCCTGCCCTGCTCAGTAACATCTATCCTGTCAACAATCATCCTTGAAAATCCAATCCAAATATATTTTTTTTCCATAAAACTCTCCTCTTCCCTCCCATACTGATGCTGGAAATGACACAAAATGACACAATTCATTTTCCTAACATATTTTACTATTATGCACTCATCATAAGCTAATTTGTAACACACATACACATTTGCAAACATATATATATATATATACATGTATATATGTGAGTATATATTTAAGTGTGTGTATATACACACACTTATATGTGTTTTTGCACATTGAAAATTAGGTTATAACAAACCTAAATCAGTTTCCTTCTACCTATCAATATCTTCTCCTTCATTCCATGTATGAAAATGTGATCTTTCTATTCACCAAAGCAAATTCTTTTAGTTCAAGTTAGTCTATCTCATGTTTTTACTTCAATAGATTATCCCCATCATCATCCCAATCTTTCCCTTGTCTTTACAACTCTCTGGAACTAGGGAATGCTTCCCTATTGCTTATAAACACATGCATTTCTTTCTTATCCCACCCAAGCCTAATCCATTTATTTCTGCTTGCTATTGACTTATGTCTGACATCCCTTTCATGGCCAAACTCCTAGAGAAGGTTGTACACAAATTAGTTTCGTCATTGAATTTCCTCTGACACTTATTATAATTGAAATTCTCAAGAGATAGTAGTTTTTAATTTTAAAATAATTTGTTATCGACCAGTCAAGACATCCTACTTATAGTCAAATGACTCTCTCAACAATGAAAAGACAAATGGAAAATCTTGAAACAAGTATCTATATATAAATTTGGGCGACTCATTATTCAGTTCCTCCTTTGAATATCCCAAGACATTTCTAATTGGTAGTCAGCTAATTAGGAAGTAGTCCATCAAACCTTCAGCCCTTTTTTAAATGTACAGGTGAAGTATTATTGCAGAACTTTCATATTAGCCAAAATCTATGGAAGGACAACATTCCTAAGGACAAAGAGAATACAAAAATCTATAGGCTGAATGGAGCCAGATCTGAGACCTGGTTCAAGAATTCTCCCTAAAGTATAGGAACTGATTTGAGGCCTTTATAATCCAGGACCCTGATATAAAAATAAGATATCAACATTTAAAATAAATTCTCAAACCCTCTTTTTAATCTGGCTTTTGAGTCATAATTCAATGGAAACTATTTTCTCCAAGGTTATTAATTATCTCTTAATTAACGCTCAAATGACCTTTTTTCAATAATAATTCTCTTTTACTTCTCTGAAACCCTTGAAGTTTTAAATAATTCTCTCTCACTGACACTTTTTTCTCATTAGGTTTTCATGATATTATTCTCTCCTGGTTTTCCTACCTCCTGCAAGTAGTGCCTACCTGTTTGACCACCCATTCTCAGTCTTTGCTGGATCTTCATCTATGACTCTTCCCCAAGATTCAGTCCTAGGGCCCTTTTCCATTCCCTGAAATCTCTTTTGCTTGGTGTATTCATCGACTTCTATAGATTCAATTTCCATCTTTATTCAGATCTATTTTGTCCATTCCCAAATTCTCTCGATCTTCATTCTAAATCTTTACCTTTCTATTAGACATCTTAAACTGGATGATTTATAGACATTTTAAACTCATTATGCTCCAAACAAAACACATCATCTTTCCCCCAAAACTCTCCTCTCTTCCAAACTTCTCTATTACAATCTAGGATACCACCATTCTTCCAGTCACCCAGTCTTAAGACCTAGGTTTCATCCTTGCTACCTCACTCTTTCACCCCAGTTCCCCAAATAAATAATCTCTAGTCAAGTTTTGTCAATTGTAGTTTGACAAGATCTCCAATGTATGTCCTTTTCCTTCTGCCACACAGTTATCTCCTAGAAAGGCCTTCATCACCTCACATTTCTATACTGTTATAATAGCCTGAAGATTGTTCTCTGCCTCTTCTCTACCCAATCTAGTCCATCTTCTACTTTATTTGCAAGAATGACTATCTTAATATACATGGCTACTATATTACACCCCCCCCACCATTTGATAAGTCCAATAGCTCCCTATTATCCCTAGGATCAAAAGTAAAATTCTGTTTGATATAAAAAAAACCTTTTTTGTTTATCTGCTACATCAAAATACTCAGTTAACGCCCTCCCTCTCTTTTCTCTTCCCCATTAGAAAAGGCATCATTTGACAAAATGATATATGTATATATAAAACTATGTCTTACCTAATTTCTAAATTTCAGTTCATTTTCTGGAATGGACATACAAAAGTCATTATTCAAACTATATTTCTGTTGCTGTATACAACATGCTTTTGGTTCTATTCATTTAAATCTTCATAATTTCACGTGTGATTCCATGTTTTTCCAAAATTAACCTGTTCATCATTTTTATGGAGTAATAGTATTCTGACACAGTCATAGGCCACAAGTTAGCCATTCCCCAACTGATGGGTATCCATCCAGTTTCCAATTCTTTACCACCACAAAGAGATCTACTATAAATATTTTAGAACATATAGGTTATTTTCCTTTTTCCCCTGTTCACCTTAGGAATGAAACGTAATAGTGGTAATTCTAGATTGCTCTCCAAAATGGTTGGACCAGTTTATAGTTCCATGGTCCTTTCCAACCTAGCCCCTTCTTACCTTTCCAGTCTTCTTATACCTTACTTACTCATAATCTATGATCCAGTGACACTGATTTCTTTGCTGTTCCTCACTCTCTTCCATGTCAAATCTCTGTGCATTTTCCTTGGCTGTCTTCAATATTTAGAATTTTCACCTTCATTTCTATTTCCCAGCTTCTTTCACTTCCTTCAGGTCCCAGTTAAAATCTCAGGCTGTATAAGAATCCTTCTGCAGTCTCTGATGATGTTAGTGCCTTTTCTCTGTTGATTATGTCCAATTTATCCTGTATACATTTTCTTTGCTCCTATAGAGTGTGGATAATATTTCCCCCTTCTTTTTATCTCTATTATCAAGAAATTATAGTTTCTCCCATGTAATAGATAAATATCCATTGAGAATAGTACTTAGATAGATGTTTGTATTAAATGTATATACCTATATACCTGTATGCACATGCGTATACATGCGTATATACATATAAGTATATAGATGCATAAATGTATTCAAATCAACAACATCAACATTTGTATGTATATATTTTATATATATATATGTGTGTGTGCGTGTGTGTATACATAAAGTAAATGAACAAATGTATGTGGAAGAGGTGGAAATCTTTAAAGTAAGATATTGTAGGAGGTTGTTGAGAAGGTTATAAGTGAGCATTCAATAGAGGAAGAGAAATGGAATTCCCAAAGAAATCCAGTGATTAATAATAAAACCGAAATGGAAAAGATAGGATAAAGTATATATCTCTTCTTCTGTCTTATTATCCACAAGAAGATATGATAGGACCAGGTTACACATTTCAAATACTGCTTCTCATTTTTCAAAACTGAAGAGTTTCATAGAAGAAGGAAGGGATAAATAATTATGGTTGAAAGCCCAAACCTCTTGTTGCATTTTCAGACACAACTATATGAGCAAGACTAGTTCATAGATTCATTCTGAAAAATTGTTTCTAATTGCTGAAAGTGGGGTACAAATACAGTAATTCATCAGAAGTGTGTCTTATGAAAATTCATTTGAGTGAAAAAAGTTGGTATTTGGATATCTTTGGATGGGTGGGAGAATAGTGGCTGCATAGAGGTTCCATAACAGTTCAGTCATCCTCAAAGGGGTTGGCCCATTATTCAATAATATCTTATAGGCCTTGTGCCATAACAAATGATGAACAGGATGAGTTTAGAAAAACTTGGAAAGTCTTATATGATCTCATAGAAAGTGAAGTGAGCAGATACAGGAAAACAATGTATAGAATAATAAAAATGTTATACAATGATCAACTGTCAAGGATTAAACTATTATCAGCAAAGCAGGGTCCCAAGATATTCACAAGAGTCTCAATAAAAAATGCCATCCACAGTCAAAAGAGGAACTGTTGGAGTCTGATTGCAGATGAAAGCACACCATCCTCTACTTTATTATTTTTTGTGAGTTTTATTCTATTTGTGGTATGTGTCTTCTGTGATGGCATGAGCAATATGGAAATATGTATTGAATGAAAGCAGTAGTGTGCTCTATATCAGACGATTTACCATCTTGGGGAGGACAGAGAAGAAGGGAAGGAGAAAATCTAAATCCTAAAATATCAGACAATTGTCAAAAATTGTTTCTATATGTAGCTAAAAAAATTAAATTAAAAATGTCTTAAAGGCCCCTTGAATCTTTAGAGTACTATAATGTGAACTAACTTGATCACTGTATGAAAAAGTCATTATACTCAAGGGGGATATGAGCTTTTTCTACTTTAGTATACTGAGTCAAATATCTCATCAGTTCATATTAGTTATCATTATGATATAAAATTATGTGAACTCATTCTCCCTAAATGCTTGCCTAACTAGTTTTACCATCATAGAGCAATCCTAGTTTGTATTTGTTAGTTTTTGTTTCCATTTGCTAAAACATTTCTTGGATAGCCTGAATTGATTAATCTTGCCAGAGATGGAATCATATGACCAAGTTCCTAAAGACTAATAAATACAATGTTGAAATCTTTATTTCATTTCTTTTAATTTCCTTCAAGCATATATTTGCACACAGATGCACACAGACTCACATACACAAACAAGTTCATCCACAAATATATATGCTTTGGCATTTCTCCTAAAAGAGCATAGCCCCTAAAAGAATTCAGGAAATTGCAAGAACTTGGCACCTTTTGAGTAACAGTACTGCTTTCCCTGATTCAACTGCCAATAATATCATTGGCAGATTAACAAACATTTGAAGGTGAATCCAGTTGCAGGATAATATCTATACTATTATATTAAAAGAAATAACCAGGGACTGTAAAATGCAAGGGTGTAAAAACCCATACAAGGGCACATACACAGAAGTAAAAAGTCTATACTAATCTTCTAAAAGAAAATGATTGGAAACCATTAAATATATTCTTGTTCTAAAATAAATAGCCGTAAGTGATAATAAGTCTATAAAATACCTCTGTATCAGATAATGTACTTTAACAATTTATATTCTACAATGGACATACTCATTTTAATAAGATTGACATGACACTAATTCCTTCAAAATATTACCATCACTGGTGAAAAGTCAGGAATTCAGTTTACCTATGTACTTTTTAGGTTGGTTAGCAAATCTTGACTCTGCTTACTTCTAGTCTTTCTATGTATATTGTTCTCTATATCATGTGTTTCTGCCATATTGTTTTCCTTTACACACCAGTTCTGGCTCATCCACTTAAACAGACTCTTTGCCAGATGGTTGCTATTACCTTAGACTGTTTTTAAAAGGCAGCAGTTGATATATTCAGGAGAAATTTCCAAGACTGATCACAGGGAGCTAAACAGGCCATACTTTTTTAATGAGGGAAGAAAACACTAAATCTTGTTTTATATGCTCTAGAATATATTGTACAGAGGGTCTCCATAGTCACAAGCCCTAACCTGAGGCTCTACTCTCAATGGGACCCTATGATTAGTGTTTCTGATCCCCCCACAACTGCTGTTGGAAATTTTGGAATGCCAGAGAATTGAATATCAAACTGTGATTATTGGGAGCTAAGGAATGTCTCAGTCTATTTTATGCATTTTGCCTACTTCCTGTAGTTCCACATATTTTCCCTACCAACTTATTCTTCAGAGATGGGGTCTTAAAAGAAGGACCTTACATATTGCTTTTGTTTGTGCTTACCTAATGAACTTGTATCATCATTTGTTCTTGTTGACAGTGTTATGTCATATCCTCTATAAAATCATAGGCTCATTGGGGCCAGGGACCACACCATATTTGAACTTTGCATCTACTTTTGCCTTGCCTTGCAGTGTGCTCAGCCAGCCAGAGAAATTTAATAATTCTCAGTTGAATTATTGAATTATTAAAAGAGTTAGGCAGAAAAACTGCTACTCAAAAACTGATGTGCTAACAAATTCTTTTCATATAGCAAATTTTCTATCCAGGGTAGGGTGACAACTTTTAGATCCATCACCTTCACTTCTAACTTGAGAAGTTTGTTGACTTTTTCTCCCCTACTAATGCCTGAAGAGAATCTTTCACTGATTGAGGGAGAAGGAGGGAAAAAGAGAAAAAAATATTCTGCTTATTTCCTGACAGGAAAGGAAGCTATTTTTCTCTGTCTTCCTGGCAGCAGAAAGAGAGATGTTTTCTTCCTGTTTGTATACACAGTAAAAAAAATCAAGCTATGACTAGAAGGGTTCAAGCCAGGTTCTCCTTGTATTTCTGAATATCATGGACATCCAAGTTCAAAAATAGACAGGCAAAGAGGAACTTGAATGGAAGAAAAAAACATTAGTAGCTCATGACCACAAATCAGGGTGATAGCATTGATAATGTCAAAAGTGCTAATAAAATCCATTAAAAGTAACTGCTGCCAAGTCCTCCCCACAATGGGATCCTTCTGGGGCTATGTTCCAGGCTTTTTTACTAATTGACAGTACAATAAAGGAAGTTGCCTTTTGACTTTGTTAGTAAGAGGAAGGGATTAAGCATTTTGCTTGTAAAAACCTTTTCCAGAGCAAAGCATTTAGTAGAGATACTCAACAACTTACAACCCACATAAAAATCCCTGCAACATATATCAGAGAAGTGAAGGATAGAATAGAATCAGCAGGAAATCCAGTAACTAGTAGGAGGTCTCACCCATTCACATGCCCAAACTGACAATTTCCTGTCTAATGAGAATATGAGGAACTCTACAGTCACATTTTATGTGTTATTGAGAGTGGTATGTCTTAATTTTAATCAATTCCTTATGTTTTTCTAAGGTGCTTGGATGAACCTATGAGAAGAATGGCAATTTTAGTAAAATGGTACTTTTTACTTAGGGAGCACACTTGAAACATTTGTCCCCCTCCCACCCTTGCACTGGTGGAACAATAATTCAGTATTTTTCCTTATTATACTCCAGGTACAGTGACAAAGAAATGACAAATCTATTTACTAATTGGCTAGAAGTCTACATGCAAAGTAAAATGAAAATAGAAAGTCCTTTCTCTACATAACTCAAATTTTGAAATTTTAAAGGTAGTGGTCTTCAGTTGAAAGATCATCAGAGGACCTGAGTGCAAATGTAATCTTTGAGATTAAATCGCCTAAAACCTGATTTTCCTCATCTGTAAAATAAGGGAGTTAGACTAAATGGCCTCTGAATGAGGTCCCTTCCAAATTAAGTTCTATAAATTTCACTAAAATATGTCTATTTTATTCAAAGTAACCTTTTCCTCTAATACTTGGAAATCTTTTACTTCTCCCATATAACTTTGAATGCATGAAGACATAATACATCTTTGAGAATTAAAACAAAACAAAGAAAGAAAAATAAAAGGTTTTTTTTCCCTGAGAGAATTGAGGGGATAGGAATAGCAAGTGGTAGTAGGAATTGAGGCAATTAAATGAATCATACAGACTCCATCTTGAAAATCAATTCTGGAGCTAACTCAGTTCCCTTTCTATTCAGTTATAGGTCTAATCCAAATTCTGTCTTGTGAGACAATTTTACTCAGTTCTGGGCATCGGGGGAAGACTTTAGTGCATTGCTTGAAGCTTACCTGCCTGGCTGGGAAACTGGTCCACCTCTACTTATTGTTTAAAGACTCATAACTAACAACTTAGGTTATGCTGACCAGGAACCTAGTCAGATCTAAAATTTGTTACAGAATTTTTTAACAAATGTACATCTCAAAAAAAATCTCTATTATCTGGAAACCAGTCCTATATTGATCAATCAGTTATTGTTTCCATGTTCCTAGGATTATTCATAGACACACTTGGGGGAAACGGGACACATCTCTTTTCTGAATTCAGGGAATTGCACCTGTTTGCTCTCTCCCTCCCAATTTGGAAAGATCCTAATCTTTCTTCCACTTAAAAACTGGATTGCCTAATGCTTTATTGTTTTCATTAAATTATTAGGTTTTATATAATTAATAGTTTTAAATGTATAATATTCTGTCTCCTCTAGTATTTGTGGTGTAGCCCTAAATTGAGGAAGGAGTCTAATCCCAATTTGTTGGGAAATTGCCATGTGTTGCTTAATAAATTTATATGCTTAGAAGATCAAACCTTTGATATCTCAGTCATTTCATCTTTTATTTACCACAACCCAAGCTACTGTATGTGAGGGGAGAGGAGGGTATGTGTTTAATATATGTGATATAAATATGTGTGTTTTTTATCAGAATGTATAATTTCATCAATATGGGAAATTCCTTCTTCATAAACTCCATTTGCTGCTGCAGGTAAGATAATGTTTGGTATCTCATTTATAACTTACAGTCTTAGTTTTCTGGGGAAACAATTGTGATTTGTGCAGTGCGTGGTCACAAAGGCAATATGAATAGGGACAGATTTTCCAGGTTATAAGGATATCTATTTAAATTCTATATTGCCATTCCTGAATATACTTAGAACCATAAAACAATAGATCTAGAAAGACTTTCATATATCTAGCAATTACCCTATTTCAAAATAAGCTACAAGTCTAGAATTAACAGCAACTAAATCTTTGGATATTTTGTTCCACAAAAATGCTTCCAAAAACTTGAAATTAGGGTATAAAGATGAACACCTACATGCTAAAAATTAACCAAAATGGGGAGGGGGGGAAGGTAAAACTTGGGAGATATAGAAATAGAGAAAATCTCAGAAAATTACTGAAGTGCAGCATTGATCTTTCAAAATGTTACATCATTTTCTGTACTTTCCACTGTCTGCTCTCTGTTCACAGAAAGAACAAAAACAGTGATTTAGAAGGGTGACTTGGATGCTGTCTGAGAGCCAGAGCTGTGTTACCCGTTTCAGGTTTCTACAATATCCTATAAGGTTTGGAAGTGGCTCAAATCGTCGTTGACTGCCATCCTCTCAATTCTTAGGTGCCCAGCAACTAGCACCTTAGTTCCATCTACTACTTTACATTAGATTCATTTGTTGTAAGCTTGTTTCTCTTATTTCTCTTAAACTTACACAGAACCATAAATTACTTTTACATATTGACCTAATGTAGACAAGTACTACATGTCCTCTGAGATCCTTTCCATCTCTGGTTCTTTGATTATATGATCTGTTATTCAGCTATTGTGTGTCCTTCATACTTGAAGAGAACCAATGACATCATGATGTTGGGGTCAAAGTACAGTGTGTACAGCTAAACTGATTGACATCAGATATATAATATGTGAGAAGACAATTAACTTATTCCATTAGAGAGCAGACCTGATGTCAAATTCCACTTCTGAAACTTATTGCTTATGTACTGCTGAGCATACCACCTAAACTCTCATTGCCATAGGCAACTCTCTAAGACTATAAGATATAGAGAAGATGCTAACCTGAATTGGAGAGGGAGTTTCCTGAATTTGGGTTCTCTCAAATATGAAAATCAAAAGTAAAATCACAGGACTAGTCCCTATCCTATTTCTTCTAAATCCATGTCAAAACTTACTAAAAACCTTTGTTTGTTTCTCCCTGGAAATTTAAACTATCCTAATCTCAGATGTACACATGGCTCTTCCTGGTTTCTGTTGCTCAAGAATTAAGTCTTATAATGATTTCTGTGGTTACTGCAAAGGAGGTTGATTTTCAGCCTCCTGTTCTCATATTGCCAAATTCTAATATTATCAACTATTCTTAAATATATTTGCTTATGTTAAGGTATTTGGTCTTAGATGCATACAAATTAATTCACAGTATTCTTTTACAAGTCATTGAAATAAGAAAAAAGGACATTTTAAATGTAGGAAATAATTCTTTCTGGGTCATTGCTCAGAATATTCTAATTTTTAGGTATTGTATAGAAAAACATGAAATGTAAGTAAGCGTCTCTATATTTAAATAACTTTGTAATCCCTTTTAATGCCATTTAAGTATTAGTGTTTTTAGGCTCCAATTTTGTGCTGACAATGAATTCTAGATATTATTTCTTCTTGTTCTGACAATGAGTTCTGGATATTAGTTAGTTGACAATTAGTTGTTTTGTGAAAGAACATTTTTAACCCTTCTGTGAATGTGAAGCCCTCTACCCAATCTCATTTTTCTGTTATAATTCTGAAATATTTTATATCTATTCTGTTCTGATTCAAACTTTTGACCTTATTCAAAGCTGGTTGACTAAGCTGTACATCCCTCTCTGTTATGAGTCTGTGCTTTTCTGACACAATGAATTAAAATGCACACCCTGCATTTGTAGTACTAAGGCCCAGTGCCCGAGTCCAGTAAAAGACCTGCTATAGTATGTCTGCTAAAGCAACTTATTCTTATGATGTAATTGGTCTAAGAATCCTGGCAGGTGCCTAAGACTCTTCAGGTCACCTGTGCTTAATTGCAAAAATGGAATTGGGTATAGGACTTACTTGTGTCAGTGGTGTGGACCAAGTGACACTGGCAGGCATGAGCCAACTGAATGATAATGGTGAAGTTAGTTATATCGACTCCCATTTTTCTTCTGATCCTGTTTCTGCAAATTGTGCTATAAAAGGAGGCTGCTTTCAAAGCTCGAGGTCTTTGGTTGCTAACTGGAGTCCAGCTTTATTGGGAGGCCAGTCCTCTCTCAATAAACCTATTTATTTTGGGGTTGGAGACTTGGGTTTTGCCTTTTGTGTCTCTGCTAATACATTTCTACCACACTTCAAATTAGGCTTTGTGTTTTGTGTAATTGTTAGAAGAAAATTCTGCATAAAAAATATTTGCTTACAGCTTGATTCATCAAATCTGTTCCTTCTTAAAAATCACTTCCACAGACTATAATTAGGAGAATTTGACTCTTTAGGTATGTCATTAATTTGACATCTAAAAGATTTTTTTAATGTTAATTGGAATCCCAATATTGATTATTTTGTTGATCACTGGATAACAAACCCTTGACTTCTGCTGAAAGGTCCTTGACTTCCCAGAGACAAGTTTTCATTTGGTTTCATTTGACTCCCAGTTGATTCCAGTTTCTAGCTACATCATATCTATATCTCTATAGTTTATTAATTGCATATCATGTACATGGCCTTGTACTAGGTCTCTGGTTGCAAAGGCAAAGATAAAACAAAAGAATCCCTGCAAAAAGAGTTTATTTTCTAATGGAAATTAACTGAGAAGGAACCAAGTTGGCCTAAGGCAGTGAGGTGACAGGTGATAGAGCACCACACCTGGAGTCAGGAATACCTGAGTTCAAATGCTACCTTAAACACTTAGTAGCTATATGACCTTGGGCAAATCACTTAATCCTGTTTGACTCATTTTCCTCTTGGAGAAGGAAATGGCAAGCTACTTATATATTTTTGTCAAGAAAACTCCAAAGGAGTCAAGAAGAGTCAGGAGACTGAACAATAACCATGTCAACAAGCCAAACTGGCCTGAGTAAGAGCAATGCACAGAATGTAAGACCATCCCATTTAAAACTCTTCTTCAATTTTACATTATTTAATCTGTTATTCCTTCCAAAATAAAGTTTCAGAAATATAAATTTTCAATCTAGTATTCCAATCATCTAGGTTGTATAGAGAACAGACAATTGAGCCTGGAGTCAGGAAGCTTTGAAATTCAGCCTCTGATACTTTCTACCTGTGTGACAAGACACTAAATCTCTATATGCCTCAGTTTCCACATCTATAAAATGGGGATAATACTATTATCTACTATTCAAGGTTGTTATGAAGATCAAATGTGATAAAATTGAAAGTGCTTAGAACAGTTTTTGACACAAAATAAGTGCTATACAAATGTTAACTATTAATATTGTAAATGAAATGTCAATTCATTTTCTTCTTTGAAAAAAGAAGAAAAAATTAATATTTTTGATTATGTGAAATTGGGCGAAAAATCTTGAGGATAAAGGAATATTCTTCATATATCATTTTTTGAATTGCAATAAAAATTATGTTTCAAAATCAAATTTTGAGAAAGAAATAGAGATGAAAAGCACAAATACAATGGGAATGTTTTGGTAAAGCTTTTAAAGAAATGGCAATTGAAAATGATTAGTGATCAGTAAAATAAATCTAGTGCAGAATTTGAATCTTTCTCTGCTTCATATTAGAGTCTGGAAGTTCAAAGTCCAGAGGAAAAAAATCTTTCATAAATGTTGAGATGACTGCAAAATGTACTAAATTTAATGGATAGTTAATATGCTTTGCCACTCAGAAAATTACATTTTTTTTTACCTGACATGAAATAAAAGTTATCAGACTGTATGTTACATAAATCTGAACATATGAGTTTTTAGAGGAGCCTAGTTTTAAAATTGAAGAAAGACTTGAAAATCATTTTGTTTTCTTTCCTTCTATGATTAACTAAAGCCCAAAGAGAGAGTGACTTGGCCAAGGTTGCACTGATAGTAAGAAGACAAATTCAGCATAATTGCAAAAGCCACACTCTAAACTCAATCTTTTTGTCCACTGTACCACACTCTGGCTTAATGTAGGACTACTAAAAAAAGATCATGCTCAGCTTCAGCAGCAATATATTACTTATTCACCCAGAGTGTCTTCCTTTTCCTACCTATTTCCATAGAAATGGCTAGTAAGAAAACATCTGGTCAAAGGAACAGAAGTCTGGCTTTTGGAATAGGGGACCTGGGTACTCTCTTATCCTCTTGATGTGCCAGTTAGCTCCTCAAGTATAACAACATTGCTTCTTTTCATTGGGGAGACAGGTTCCAGATGAAGAAGTCTCCATATTCATGCAATTACAAGTTAGTGTAAAATAATTTTTCTTAATTATCCTAATATAAACAATTTTAAACTTGATTATTTAACATTTTTTGCCATTTCTAGTGCTAAAAAAAGATCCATGATGAGTTATGTAAAAATATTTGAGTATGTGCATGTCTGGTGGACTTGTGAGTGAATATGTGTGTATGTGAGAGACAGTTTAGATTTTCATTAAAAGCTGTGTTTTTTCCCCTCTAAAAGCAGAAAAAAATATTTACATTTATCATAGTTTCTCACATTTTGTACAGAAACAAGAAAATCTATCTCTTTTTTATCTGTGATTCTAAAAACACTTCTTTTTTAATTAAAAAAGAACAATTTAAGTCATATCTTCCAAAATTATTATAATGAGAATAACATTGCAATTACCAATATTATGCAGCAAAATGAAATGTAAAACAAAACAACTTGTCCAAATGAATACACAAATTAAAATGTGGATCTGTGATATTTTCCATTTTTATCAAGATCATTTATTCTTATAAAGCTCTTGAAATTTCTGCATCTGATCTCTTTGTTATTAGTGTGAGTTAGTAAAGCCATTAGTTTGTTAATTTTTGTAATAATAAAAAGCGTGTATTTTCTAATTTACTTTTTTTAAAAATACCTCTTGTTGGAGCACCTGGGTGGTTAAGTGGATTGAAAACCAGGCCTAGAGACAGGAAGTCCTAGGTTCAAATCTGACCTCAGACACTTCCTAGCTGTGTGACCCTGGGCAAGTCACTTGACCCCTATTGCCTAGCTCTTACCACTCTTCTATCTTGGAATTAATACACAGTACTGATTCAAAGGCAGAAAGTAAGGGTTTAAAAGAAAAAAAAAATAAAATGCTTCTTGCTCAAAGTTCTGTTCTTTGGCCTGTTGTTTAGAGCCCCAAATGATCTAAACAAGTTTAAGGCAACCTAGAAATATGGACAGAAGAATCCTCTAAGAACAAAATTTAGGATATGAGATCTTAACTGTTTTTGTGTCATTAATCATTTTGGTAGCCTGATGAAGCCTAGCTAATACTAAGAATAATGTTTTTGAGATATGTAGAATAAAACTACAGAATTACAAAAAAAAACTAGTTTTATTAACAAATATATTTTTAAAGGGTTATCGTTCTTGGTTTATGAACACTTATTTTAGGGAAAAGGGAAGGAATAGAGAGAAAAGATAGAAATCATATCATAACAGACAAAAAATGGAAGGGACCAAATAAAACAAAATAACAGTATTTTTTAAGGTAGCATAGAACTGAAAATAAAATTTATCCCCATTGTTTGGGGAATGACTAAATAAAATGTTTTGCATGTCTTTATTATTAGAATTAATTAATATAATTTTTCTGCTCGTTACTGAAAAAAAAATAGAAAGATAGAAAAACCTGGGAAGGCTTGTGTGAGTTGAAGCAATGCAAAAAAAAAAAAACAAACTAAGAAATCAGTAGTTGTACTAGTACTGATGTAGGAAAGCTTTGAAATATAACCCTGGATCTGGATGTGTACCCTTGTCAGGAATGGCAGACTCCACTAGTTATCTTAAAAATAAAAAGGGATTTATTAAATTGAATGTAAGTTGAATTGCTAAGTTGAATAGAGCCAGTGGAGTATTGCCTCCCAGAAGAGACAGAATTTGGGATTATACCCTCTTGACAACAGAGTCTACATGACTAGAGATGAAGAGGTGGGATGATCCTACTATGTAATCAGGAATGGGGTGATGTTTTGTGTCCTGAAGGTACAAGGTATGACCTATGGAGATAAAGAAATGATTAGATGTTTTAGGTGCTTATCAAAGTAGGTACATATCTGTATTCATAAGAAAGCTGGGAGAGGCCACAAGGAAATGTTCCTTTCAGAAACCTTTCCTTATTGATTTTCTGTTGCTCAGGGTCACCTTCCCTCCACACTACAGGAATGAAAGAAAAAAAAGAATTACTTTTTGACCTGAGATATTTCTAGGATTTTATGGTATCCAGAGGAAGGCCTGGATCTCTAGCCAGTAGTAATAGTACTAGTATTAGCTAACATTTCAAAAATACTTACAGTGTGGCAGGCACTGTATTAAGCACTTTGTAATTATTATCTAATTTGATCCTCATAACAAAGAAGTGCTATTATTATCCCCATTTTATAGATGAGGAAATTAAATTAATTGATTTGCCCAAAGTCACAAAACAAATAAATCTTTGAGATCAGATTTAAGCTCATGTCTTCCTCACCAGAGGTCAAATGTTCTATTCATTGCCCTATGACTATAATATGAATACTCTATTTATTGCTGCATTTTTTATAGTGGCAAGAAATGAGGGGTTGTCTCTTGAATGGGAAATGGCTAAACAAATTGTGGTATCTGATATGGGGATAGCTTGAAGGGAGGCAAAAAGCCTGAGACTCCATGGAGCAAAGCTCTGGAGGACAGAGACCTTTAGTAAAACTGTGGCCATAGCTCAGCTTCTGAAGTTAGACACGTAGATCATTCCTCACCTGAGGCCTCAAACCCCTTCTTCCCCAACCCTCCTGCTTCAACTGAATGTTCCTACAAAAATGGCTGATGTATGCATTCATTGGGAATCTGGGTTAGATGGTTACATATTGATTTATTAGCCTATAGAAAACTCTGTCTAGATTCAATGAGGTAAACCAAATCTATTGTATAACCCTGTAAATCATTACCTTTCATTGTGTATGTGAAAGCTTACTTTAGCTCTCAGTCTGTTCTTACACTCTCCATAAAATAGAATCCACAATTGTACTACCCTGTAAATCATTACCTTTCATTGTGTATGTGAAAGCTTACTTTAGCTCTCAGTCTGTTCTTACACTCTCTATAAAACAGAATCCACAATCAATAAGCTTTACCATTGATCAGCTGGTCCTGGCTGTTCTGATCCCAAATCTACTTCTTATCTTTCTCATCCTGTTTTAGGGACCCTTCAATAATCTGTTTGAACAGGACTCAGCAGTCTGATGGTGATGTAATACTACTGTGCTGAAAGGAATGATGAACTGGAGGAATTCCATGTGAACTGGAAAAACCTCTAGAAATTGGTGCAGAGTGAAAGGAGCAGAATGAGAAGAACATGGTACACAGAAACTGAAACATTGTGGCACAATGGAATGTAATGTACTTCTTTACTAGAAGTAATGCAAAGATCCAAGAAAATCCCAAGGAACTTATAAGAAAGATGATATCCACATCCAGAGAAATAATTGCAGGAGTAGAAACACAGAAGAAAAACATGATTGATTACATGGTTTAATGGATATATAACTGGAGTTTTGGCTTTAGAATCACACTATTACAAATATGAATAATATGGAAATATGTTTGAACATTGACATACGCATAACCCAGTGGAATTGCATGATAGCTCCAAGAGTGGGGAAGGAGGAGGGCAGGGAAAGAATATGAATCTTGTAACCATAGAAAATATTCTAAATAAATTTTAAAAATAATATGAATAGGTGGAGACTTCTGGTTAAGATGGCAGTAGAGTAAGGAGCAGCAGCTTGATCCCTCCTAACCGAAGCATATAGAACTCCTCAAGGGGACATAAAAACGAATCCAGAGGAATGAAGGGACCCCACAACAGGGCTCAGCATTGAAGGTATGTGGAATTGGGGCATTTCCACGCTATAAAGGGGTGAAAAAGCTCTCACTAAAACGCAAGAGAAAGAAACCCCTCCCCCACCCCCCCACACCACGTACAACTCAGAGGCCAGCACACAAGAGTTAAAGCAGGTTTGGGGCACCCAGTAAGTCACTGGCAGCTCCAGGGCTTGTTCCTGAGAGCAGAAAGACTTAGGACCCCAAGAGGCTAAAGAATGCGCACAGACTTTCCCAAGCGTCTGCTCAGGTGAAGGCAGTGCCCTACGCGAAGACAAGGATCTTGAGTGCAGGCTTGGATCTTGAGTGGGGACCCTGTGCAGATGGGAGCACGGCAGTGGAAGTGGCGCCCTGAGACTACTGAAGGAGCCTCGGACATAGGGGCAGACCAGGGACTACCAGGAGGCTAGACCCAGAGAACAATGGGACCTGAGACCTCGGGAGCCTAGACAACACAGACAGACCCTGAGTGTGAGGATGAAGCTCAGAAGGCCCTGGGCTAACAACAATGGCAAGCCAAAATCGGGAAGCCCAGAAGAGAAAGATTATCAAGAAGAACTCTGGAATACTCGACAACTTTTACACAGAGAAAATTCAGACAACAGAGGAGGACAAACAAGTAATCATATCCAAACCTTCCCAAAACAATGAAAACTGGTCACAAGCTATTGAAGAGTTCAAATCTGAGATGTTGAGAAAGATGGAAGAGATCTGGCAAGAAAATAACAGTTTAAAAGGCAGAATTTTGCAATTGGAAAGAGAGACTCAGAAATCAAATGAACTGATAAGCAAATTGAACACCAAAAATGACCAGATTGAAAAGGAAAACCAAAAGATCATAGCTGAAAACCAAAAGATTACAGCCGAAAACCAGTCCCTAAAGGCTAGAATTGAGCAATTAGAAGCTAATGATCTCTCAAGACAACAAAAACAAATAATACAAAGTCAAAAGACTGATAAAATAGAAGGAAACATGAAATATCTCAATGAGAAAGTGACAGATCAAGAAAACCAGTCTAGAAGAGACAATTTGAGAATCATTGGTCTTCCAGAAAAAGCAGAAATTGATAGAAACTTGGACTCCATACTAAAAGAAATTATTCAGCAAAATTTCCTTGAAGTTCTACAACAAGAGGGCAATATAGACATTGAAAGGATGCATAGATCACCCTCTACACTAGACCCAGAAAGGGCACCACCCAGTAATATAATAGCAAAATTCAAGAGCTTTCAAATAAAAGAAAAAATCTTACAAGAATCCAGAAAGAGACAATTCAAATATCAAGGACCACCAATCAGGATCACACAGGATCTGGCACCCTCCATGCTAAAAGACCACAAGGCTTGCAATATGATATTCAGAAAGGCAAGAAAGCTGGGCCTTCAACCACGGATCAACTACCCATCTAAACTGACTATATACTTCCAGGGGAAAGTATGGGCATTCAACAAAATTGAAGATTTCCAAGTATTTGCACAGAAAAGACCAGTACTAAATGGAAAGTTTGATATCCAACAAAAATCAAAAGAAACATGAAAAGGTAAATAAGAAACAGAGGTAAAAGAAAGAAAACTCATAATTTTTTAAATTTGCCTCTTTAAGGGCTTAAATAAGATCTAATTATCTGTATTCCTATGTGGAGAAATGCAATGTATAATTTTCTGTAGTGAACTCTATTTACTATTATAGTATTCACTATTATAGCAATCAGAAGAATAATTCATAGGGAGAGAACAGAATACTAAATGGTCTAAGATGACATGAGGGGTGGGAAAGAGGCGAATAGTAGGGGACACCAAGAGAAACATGAGTGAATAAGAAAAATAGGATAGGATACAAAAATGTATGTGAATGTATAACTGATAATAGTAACTCTGAAAGTGAATGGGATGCACTCGCTCATAAAACAGAAGCAAATAGCAGAGTGGATCAGAAACCAAAATCCTACCATATGTTGTCTACAAGAAACACATATGAGGCAGGTAGACATACACAAGTTTAAGGTTAAGGGCTTGAGCAAAATCTTTTGGGAATCAAATGAGAAAAAGAAAGCAGGAGAGGCTATTATGATTTCTGACAAAGCAAAAGTAAAAATAGATACGATTAAAAAAGACAGGGAAAGTCATTACATCCTGATCAAAGGCAGTATAAACAATGAGGAAATAACACTGCTCAATATGTATGCACCAAGTGGTATAGCATCCAAATTCATAAAGGAGAAACTGGCAGAGCTCAAGAAGGAAATAGATAGCAAAACCATATTAGTGGGAGATCTAAATATTCCTCTGTCAGATCTAGATAAATCAAACGGAAAAATAAATAAGAAAGAGGTAACAGAGGTGAATGAAGTCTTAGAAAAATTAGATTTAATTGATTTGTGGAGAAAAATAAAAAGGGACAAAAAGGAATACACCTTTTCAGCTGCACATGGTACATTCACAAAGATTGACCATGTAATTGGGCATAGAAAAATTGCAAAGGAATGCAAAAGAGCAGATATAATAAATGTAACCTTCTCAGATCATAATGCAATAAAAATAATTAGTAAGGGCACCTGGACAGGCAAATCAAAAACCAATTGGAAATTAAACAACATGATTCTCCAAAACCAATTAGTCAAAGATGAAATCATAGAAACAATCAACAATTTCATTGAAGAGAATGACAATGATGAGTCATCCTACCAAACTCTGTGGGATGCGGCCAAGGCAGTACTCAGGGGGAAATTTATATCCTTGAGTGCATATATTAACAAATTAGGGAGGGCAGAGATTAATGAATTGGGCATGCAACTCAAAAAATTAGAAAGTGAGCAAATTAAAAATCCCCAGATGAAAATTAAATTAGAAATACCAAAAATTAAGGGAGAAATTAATAAAATCGAAAGTAAATGAACTATTGAATTAATTAATAAGACTAGAAGCTGGTATTTTGAAAAAAAAAGATAAAATAGACAAATTACTGATCAATCTAAAAAGAAGGAAAGAACAAAACCAAATTGACAGTATCAAAGATGAAAAGGGAGACCTCCCCTCTAATGAAGGGGAAATTAAGGCAGTCATTAAAAACAATTTCGCCCAATTATATGGCAACATTTATAACAATTTAGGAGCTATGGATGAATATTTACAAAAATATCAATTGCCTAGATTAACAGCAGAAGAAATAGAATACCTAAATAATCTCATATCAGAAAAAGAAATTGAACAAGCCATCAAAGAACTCCCTAAGAAAAAATCGCCAGGACCTGATGGATTCACAAGTGAATTCTATCAGACATTCAAAGAGCAACTAATCCCAATACTATACAAATTATTTGATATGATAAGCAAAGAAGGAGTCCTACCAAATTCCTTTTATGACACAAATATGGTACTGATCCCAAAGCCAGGTAGACCAAAAACAGAGAAAAAAAAGCTATAGACCAATCTCCCTAATGAACATAGATGCAAAAATCTTAAATAGAATATTAGCAAAGAGACTCCAGCAAGTAATTAAGAAGATCATTCACCATGATCAGGTGGGATTTATACTAGGAATGCAAGGATGGTTTAACATTAGGAAAACCATCCACATAATTGACCATATCAACAGTCTAACAAACAAAAATCACATGATTATCTCAATAGATGCTGAAAAAGCCTTTGACAAAATACAGCATCCATTCCTATTGAAAACATTGAAAAGTATAGGAATAGAAGGACCCTTCCTAAAAATAATAAACAATATATACCTAAAACCATCAACAAACATCATATGCAATGGGGATAAATTAGAAGCCTTCCCAATAAGATCAGGAGTAAAACAAGAATGCCCATTATCACCTCTACTATTCAACATAGTACTAGAAACACTAGCAGTAGCAATTAGAGAAGAAAAGAAATTGAAGGTATCAAAATAGGCAATGAGGAGAGTAAGCTATCACTCTTGGCAGATGATATGATGGTATACTTGAAAAACCCTAGAGAATCAACTAAGAAGCTGGTAGAAATAATCAACAATTTTAGCAAAGTTGCAGGATACAAAATAAATGCACATAAATCATCAGTATTTCTATATATTTCCAACACATCACAGCAGCAAGAGGTAGAAAGAGAAACACCATTTAAAATCATCCTAGACAATATAAAATACTTGGGAATCTACCAAAACAAACACAGCAATTATATGAATACAACTACAAAACACTTTCCAAACAAATAAAACTGGATCTCAACAATTGGAAAGCCATTAATTGTTCATGAGTAGGATGAGCTAACATAATAAAAATGACCATTCTACCCAAATTAATTTACCTATTTAGCGCCATACCTATCAAATTACCAGAAAACTTCTTTACAGAATTAGGAAAAATTATAACAAATTTCATTTGGAATAACAAAAGATCAAGAGTATCAAGAGAAATAATGAAAAAAAATGTGAAGGAAGGGGGCCTAGCAGTACCAGATATTAAACTATACTATAAAGCAGCAGTCATCAAAACAATATGGTACTGGCTAAAAGACAGAAGGGAGGATCAGTGGAATAGACTTTGAGTTAATGACATCAGCAAGACAGTGTATGATAAACCCAAAGAACCCAACTTTTGGGACATGAATCCACTATTTGACAAAAACTGCTGGGAAACTTGGAAAATAATATGGGAGAGATTAGGTTTAGATCAACATCTCACACCCTACACCAAGATAAATTCAAAATGTGTGAATGACTTGAATATAAAGAGGGAAACTATAAATAAGTTAAGTGAACACAAAATAGTATACCTGTCAGATCTCTGGGAATGGAAAGATTTTAAAACCAAGCAAGAGTTAGAGAAAATTACAAAATGTAAATTAAATGGTTTTGATTATATTAAGCTAAAAAGCTTTTGTACAAACAAAAACAAAGTAGTCAAATCAGAAGGGAAACCACAAATTGGGAAAAAATCTTTATAAAAAAACTCTGACAGGGGTCTAATTACTCAAATATACAAGGAGTTAAATCAATTGTATAAAAAATCAAACCATTCCCCAATTGATAAATGGGCAAGAGACACGAAAAGGCAATTTTCAGATAAAGAAATCAAAAGTATCAATAAGCACATGAGAAATTGTTCTAAATCGCTAATAATTAGAGAAATGCAAATCAAAACAACTCTGAGGTATCACCTCACACCTAGCAGATTGGCTGAAATGAAAGAAGGGGAGAGTAATGAATGCTGGAGGGGATGTGGCAAAATTGGGACATTAATGCATTGCTGGTGGAGTTGTGAACTGATCCAACCATTCTGGCTGGCAATTTGGAACTATGCTCAAAGGACTATAAAACAATGCCTGCCCTTTGATCCAGCAATACCATTGTTGGGTTTGTACCCCAAAGAGATCATAAATAAACAGACTTGTACAAAAATATTTATAGCTGCGCTTTTTGTAGTGGCAAAGAACTGGAAAAGGAGGGTATGTCCTTCAATTGGGGAATGGCTGAACAAATTGTGGTATATGCTGGTGATGGAATACTATTGTGCTAAAAGGAATAATAAACTAGAGGAGTTCCAGGTGAACTGGAAAGACCTCCAGGAACTGATGCAGAGTGAAAGGAGCAGAGCCAGAAGAACACTGTAGACAGAGACTGATATACTGTGGTAAAATCGAATGCAATGGTCTTCTGTACCAGCAGAAAGCAATGACACAGGACAGCTCTGAGGGATTTATGGTAAAGAACGCTACCCACATTCAGAGGAAGGACTGCAGGAGAGGAAACATATAAGAAAAATAAATGCTTGAATGCATGGGTTGGGGTGGACATGATTGGGGATGTAGACTCGAAACTACCACACTAATGCAACTAACAACAATTTGGAAATAGGTCTTGATCAAGGACACATGTTAAATCCAGTGGAAATGTGCATCGGCCATGGGTGGGAGTGGGGGATGAAGGGGAAAGTAGGAGCATGAATCATGTAACCATATTAAAAATGAATATTAATAAATGTTTAAAAATTAAAAAAAAATAATATGAATACTCCATTTTCTGCACTATGACTAAAACAAGTCAAACAGTAAGGAGAGTACAATAAAGAAACAATGCTATGTAATTAAAATGATTGTATTTGGTATGGTAGAAAAGATATAAGGATTCACTTTTTTCCTTTCTTTGCAGCTAGGTGACCCAGTCGATAATGTTCAGGACCTGGAGTTCAGAAGACCCAAGTTGAAAACTGGCCTCATATACTTACTAGCTGTGTGACCCTTGTTATGTAGAGATGGCTGCATGGAATCCCTGCAAAATACAGGGACAGCCTCACCCAGAATTCCAGGGGATCCCCCCTGGAGAACTTTGGGTGAGGGGACAGTTGATAAGGGTTGAGATAGTTGCTTTCTGGGGGTTGAGGTGAGCAGATCACTGATTACTGCTCCTGACTTGGGGGTTCACCTGAGTGGCCATTGTGACAAAAGTCATTGTGGTTTCTATTCAGTAGTTAGCCTGTTTATTAGGATTAATCCTTATCAATATCAATACAACAATTATTTAGTGATTAGATATATACACTATTTAGAAAGAGAGCCAGTTCAACTAGGTGCCTTCACCCCCTTCTGTGGGGGGGGGGGGAAGGGTAGCTTCAACCTAACAGATCAGGGTCACCTTTCCTTATCTAAAACCTTAATTACCCCTCTAATTTTTCCTTTTACTTTGGAATATAAGCTTTACCTTCAATATTTGTGCCTGGGAATTATTTGGGGAATACTCACTGCTCAAGTCTGGTCATCTAGCTTGAATCCTGTCAGCTGCCAGATTTAAGAAGATCATCTATCTCAGTCCTTCAACATTTAGATAACTAGCTTCTACTTATTCCTCTATCAGACCTGTGAGGAATATAAGTTAGAGAAAAGGGGAATATCAATAGAAACTTACCAAAAGTACCTCAGTCAGTCTCCATTTTTCCAACTGAAACCTCAACTGCTTGATGGAGGGGTTTGAGAGTCAGGAGTGTCTTACCCCTTCCTTTTCACTGAAGCCTGTCAATCTGTGTCTGTGTCTTGAAGGTTACTGGCCCTGGCATAATTATCAGCTTCCCCCAGATATCTGTTATTTATCAACATAACACCCTGGGCAAGTCACTTAAACTTTGTTTATCAATTTTTGCAACTGTAAAATGGGGATCATAATAGCACTTTTCTCCTAAGGTAACTATTCCAAGATGAAATAGGTTAATAATGGTAAAAACCTTGGTACAGTGCCTGGCACATCGTAATTACTATATAGATATTAGCTATTATTATTAATTAGTGGAAAACTTTGCACATGGAAATTGTATATTCTATCCAAATTGCTCAAAGTATTGCTTAATTTGAATGAGCTGCTTTTCTTTATTCCTGTGTTTGTTTCTTTTTTATTATGATATGCTGTCAGAGTACCAGAAAGGTAAGGGATACACTTGGAAATTAAAGTCATAACCCAAGCAAAATATCAATAAAATAGAAATAAGAACAAAGGAGATAATTGGTCTCATCACTGCCTAAGATTTAAATTCATTGCATAATGTCCCCAACAACTAATTTTTCCCACTCTCCTTGAAGAATTTCAGTCAGTAAAAGAGTATATGTGTGTATATATGTATACATATTCATATATGTATGTGCATACACAAATGTTGTCTTCTCTATTCAAATGTAAGTACCTTAAGAGGCAGGTATGTGTTCATTTTTGTCTTCCTGTTCATTGAGAACATTTAAGCATTAAGCTTTAATTCAGTGTCTGGCCCATAGAAGGTACTTAATAAATGCTTACAGTGATACAATAATATTCTTTGGATACTGTATCTTAATTTAGAAATATTTATTGAACAACAAGTTAAAATTAAATAATTTAAAAATTAAATATTTTTTAAAATCAAATAATAAAAAATAAACAGACCAGAGAAAGAGACAGCAATGGCCATGTGTGACCATTCTTTCCCTTAGCAGCCTCTTCTAAGAACCAAGTTTAGAGGCTGGAGCCAACCTATTCACCCCTTTCTTACAATGGATTCCCAGCTAAAAAGCCCCAACTTCTTCTAGCTACTCCAGTTTATGTTCTCAGTGACATTTCTTTCCAAATCACTCCTATTAGAGGACTCTGATCTCACTCTATACAAGAGAAAAGGGTCCTATAGAAGTCAAGAAACCTATAGAATGGCTGCAGAGTTCTCAGCATGCCCACTTTCCTCTTCCCCACCATATTAAGAGGCTTGTTTACAAACAGACTTTGTCTGCATTCTTATTCAAACAGTGGGTGGGATAAGAAGCTCAGTTGTACTTTCAATCTTAATATTAAACCTTTTAAAATCCAAAGGTTGTCTTGGGATACTGAAGAAATGTGTATAGCCTAGTGTTAAATTTTCACAATAGTTTGCTTCCTTGATTGATGTAGTAAAGCTTCATTAAAGGTACTCTGAATTCACTCCAGGGAACAGAGCAAGAAGTAGAGACAGATAGGATTAATATGTTGAGAGGGTGTAGCAGATTGAGGACTAGATGGAGGAGGAGAATTACTCCTCTAAGGTGTGGCCAAGGGCAAAGTATCACCATATAGGGCAGTGATGGCAAATCTTATAGAGAAAGAGTCCCAGGCCCCACCTTCCCCCCCATCAGAGACTGAGTGCTGCTGGGCAGGGGGGTGATGAAAAGAGGTTCCTGTGGGAAAGGGGAGGGAAGTAGCTTAAGGGCTCTACTCCCCTCCAGCTCTGCTACCTATGAACCTCCCATTTTACCCCCTATGTGCTCCCACTAGTCTGCTGGGCAGAGAGGCAGAGGATGTGAAAAATGTCATCAGGCACAGTGGAGATGAGGAAGGGAGAAGCTCCACCCAAGTTCCTCTGCCTTTCTAGTAAGGAACATTACTAGGGGAAAGGGACAGAGCAGAGAGGATGGCCTCCATGCCTACAGAGACACTATGTATCATCTTTGGCACTTGTGCCATAGGCTCACCATCACTGATCTAGGAATTCCTTTTGTAAGCAATCATTTTTTCTATTCAAGTGCTAAGATAATTACTTCTCTAATATAGGATTTTAAGTACTATGGTACTAACTAAATTGTGGCAATATTATAGTTTAGTGAGGGATTTGATCTCCTTATACTAGTTATGACTTTAAAGTCTTGTACTTCTTTGAGGGTAGACATGTAGGGAGGAAGAAGAGAAGAAAAGGTAATTGTTACCCACAAATGAGCCCAGTTTTGCAGACTTTAGCTATTCACATATTTTTTACTGTATAACTATTTTAGCTATGGCTTATAATTTTGTGATTTATATAAAAATTATCATTGTATCATTGTAAATATCATTAGCATTATTTATAATAGGATTTCAATTTTATTTTTCAGGCTTTCTGGAATTGCGTTTCTATGTAGAATTTTCAATAAAAGAAGAAAAGCCATAGTTCAATGATTTGAGCAATTGAAAGCATGTCACTAAGATTTTGTGCTTCATCCCTTTACAACATTGTCCAATGGATTTTCTGGTTGCATAGCTTGTTTTGAAAGGATTTGGTCATGAAGAATATAGTAAATACATCTCTCTTGATTCTGCTTAGGACAGGAAATTTCATGCAACCTTTATCCACCAATGAACAAATGAAATGTTTAATGGCAAAGCAAACCCAATGTAACAACTTCCTATTTGTGCTAAGTGGTTGGAGAATAGATTTAATTCAATACACTTTTAACACAATTAATTCATTTTATTTTGGGTAAAGTTTATGTTAATATTTGCTTAGAAATTACCCTTAAAATGAGATACTTTCATAGCCAATCAATTATTCAAAATTCTCTTCATAGGCATAGTTAGGGTAATTTAAAGCATGTCATAGTCCAAGTTTCTATAGAACATTAATTTATATAACATACTTCCCCTGCCATTCCAAATCACTCTTTTAAAATTTATTGTTAGCCTCTCTTATTAGAAAGTAAGCACTAGGCAGTTAGGTGGCTCAGTAGTTAGAGAATTCGCCTTGGAGATGGGAGGTCTTTGGCTTAAATCTGGCATCAGACACTTCCTAAGTGTGTGACCTTGAACAAGACAATTAACCCCAATTGCTTAGTCCTTACACCCTTCTGCCCTGGAAGAGAAAAAGAAAAAGAAAGAAAGAAAGAAAGAAAGAAAGAAAGAAAGAAAGAAAGAAAGAAAGAAAGAAAGAAAGAAAGAGAGAAAGAAAGAGAGAGAGAGAGAAAGAAAGAAAGAAAGAAAGAGAGAGAGAAGG